>NW_024057741.1:15000-90697 GCF_016432855.1 Salvelinus namaycush | reverse complement strand
CCTCAACACGTCAGGTTGAAGACACACTACCCTGAGGGTACACACCTCCTCAACACGTCAGGTTGAAGACACACTACCCTGAGGTACAACCTCCTCAACACGTCAGGTTGAAGACACACTACCCTGAGGGTACAACCTCATCAAACACGTCAGGTTTGAAGACACACAACCCTGAGGGTACAACCTCCTCAACACGTCAGGTTGAAGACACACTACCTGAGGGTACAACCTCCTCAACAGTCAGGTTGAAGACACACTACCCTGAGGGTACAACCTCCTCAACACGTCAGGTTGAAGACACACTACCCTGAGGGTACAACCTCCTCAAACACGTCAGGTTGAAGACACACTACCCTGAGGGTACAACCTCATCAAACACGTCAGGTTGAAGACACACTACCTGAGGGTACAACCTCCTCAACACGTCAGGTTGAAGACACACTACCCTGAGGGTACAACCTCCTCAACACGTCAGGTTGAAGACACACTACCTGAGGGTACAACCTACCTCAACACGTCAGGTTGAAGACACACTACCCTGAGGGTACAACCTCCTCAACACGTCAGGTTGAAGACACACTACCCTGAGGGTACAACCTCATCAACACGTCAGGTTGAAGACACACTACCCTGAGGGTACAACCTCCTCAACACGTCAGGTGAAGACACCCTACCCTGAGGGTACAACCTCCTCAACACGTCAGGTTGAAGACACACTACCCTGAGGGTACAACCTCCTCAACACGTCAGGTTGAAGACACACTACCCTGAGGGTACAACCTCATCAACACGTCAGGTTGAAGACACACTACCCTGAGGGTACAACCTCATCAACACGTCAGGTTGAAGACACACTACCCTGAGGGTAAACCTCCTCAACACGTCAGGTTGAAGACACACTACCCTGAGGGTACAACCTCCTCAACACGTCAGGTTGAAGACACACTACCCTGAGGGTACAACCTCCTCAACACGTCAGGTTGAAGACACACTACCCTGAGGGTACAACCTCATCAACACGTCAGGTTGAAGACACACTACCCTGAGGGTACAACCTCCTCAACACGTCAGGTGGAAGACACACTACCCTGAGGGTACAACCTCATCAACACGTCAGGTTGAAGACACACTACCCTGAGGGTACAACCTCCTCAACACGTCAGGTTGAAGACACACTACCCTGAGGGTACAACCTCCTCAACACGTCAGGTTGAAGACACACTACCCTGAGGGTACAACCTCATCAACACGTCAGGTTGAAGACACACTACCCTGAGGGTACAACCTCATCAACACGTCAGGTTGAAGACACACTACCCTGAGGGTACAACCTCATCAACACGTCAGGTTGAAGACACACTACCCTGAGGGTACAACCTCCTCAACACGTCAGGTTGAAGACACACTACCCTGAGGGTACAACCTCCTCAACACGTCAGGTTGAAGACACACTACCCTGAGGGTACAACCTCCTCAACACGTCAGGTTGAAGACACACTACCCTGAGGGTACAACCTCCTCAACACGTCAGGTTGAAGACACACTACCCTGAGGGTACAACCTCATCAACACGTCAGGTTGAAGACACACTACCCTGAGGGTACAACCTCATCAACACGTCAGGTTGAAGACACACTACCCTGAGGGTACAACCTCCTCAACACGTCAGGTTGAAGACACACTACCCTGAGGGTACAACCTCCTCAACACGTCAGGTTGAAGACACACTACCCTGAGGGTACAACCTCATCAACACGTCAGGTTGAAGACACACTACCCTGAGGGTACAACCTCCTCAACACGTCAGGTTGAAGACACACTACCCTGAGGGTACAACCTCCTCAACACGTCAGGTTGAAGACACACTACCCTGAGGGTACAACCTCCTCAACACGTCAGGTTGAAGACACACTACCCTGAGGGTACAACCTCATCAACACGTCAGGTTGAAGACACACTACCCTGAGGGTACAACCTCATCAACACGTCAGGTTGAAGACACACTACCCTGAGGGTACAACCTCCTCAACACGCCAGGTTGAAGACACACAACCCTGAGGGTACAACCTCCTCAACACGTCAGGTTGAAGACACACTACCCTGAGGGTACAACCTCCTCAACACGTCAGGTTGAAGACACACTACCCTGAGGGTACAACCTCCTCAACACGTCAGGTTGAAGACACACTACCCTGAGGGTACAACCTCATCAACACGTCAGGTTGAAGACACACTACCCTGAGGGTACAACCTCCTCAACACGTCAGGTTGAAGACACACTACCCTGAGGGTACAACCTCATCAACACGTCAGGTTGAAGACACACAACCCTGAGGGTACAACCTCCTCAACACGTCAGGTTGAAGACACACTACCCTGAGGGTACAACCTCCTCAACACGTCAGGTTGAAGACACACTACCCTGAGGGTACAACCTCCTCAACACGTCAGGTTGAAGACACACTACCCTGAGGGTACAACCTCATCAACACGTCAGGTTGAAGACACACTACCCTGAGGGTAAAACCTCCTCAACACGTCAGGTTGAAGACACACTACCCTGAGGGTACAACCTCCTCAACACGTCAGGTTGAAGACACACTACCCTGAGGGTACAACCTCATCAACACGTCAGGTTGAAGACACACTACCCTGAGGGTAAAACCTCCTCAACACGTCAGGTTGAAGACACACTACCCTGAGGGTACAACCTCCTCAACACGTCAGGTTGAAGACACATTACCCTGAGGGTACAACCTCATCAACACGTCAGGTTGAAGACACATTACCCTGAGGGTACAACCTCATCAACACGTCAGGTTGAAGACACACTACCCTGAGGGTACAACCTCCTCAACACGTCAGGTTGAAGACACACTACCCTGAGGGTACAACCTCCTCAACACGTCAGGTTGAAGACACACTACCCTGAGGGTACAACCTCATCAACACGTCAGGTTGAAGACACACTACCCTGAGGGTACAACCTCCTCAACACGTCAGGTTGAAGACACACTACCCTGAGGGTACAACCTCCTCAACACGTCAGGTTGAAGACACACTACCCTGAGGGTACAACCTCCTCAACACGTCAGGTTGAAGACACACTACCCTGAGGGTACAACCTCCTCAACACGTCAGGTTGAAGACACACTACCCTGAGGGTACAACCTCATCAACACGCCAGGTTGAAGACACACTACCCTGAGGGTACAACCTCCTCAACACGTCAGGTTGAAGACACACTACCCTGAGGGTACAACCTCCTCAACACGTCAGGTTGAAGACACACTACCCTGAGGGTACAACCTCCTCAACACGTCAGGTTGAAGACACACTACCCTGAGGGTACAACCTCCTCAACACGTCAGGTTGAAGACACACTACCCTGAGGGTACAACCTCCTCAACACGTCAGGTTGAAGACACACTACCCTGAGGGTAAAACCTCCTCAACACGTCAGGTTGAAGACACACTACCCTGAGGGTACAACCTCCTCAACACGTCAGGTTGAAGACACACAACCCTGAGGGTACAACCTCATCAACACGTCAGGTTGAAGACACACTACCCTGAGGGTACAACCTCCTCAACACGTCAGGTTGAAAACACACTACCCTGAGGGTACAACCTCCTCAACACGTCAGGTTGAAGACACACTACCCTGAGGGTACAACCTCCTCAACACGTCAGGTTGAAGACACACTACCCTGAGGGTACAACCTCCTCAACACGCCAGGTTGAAGACACACTACCCTGAGGGTACAACCTCCTCAACACGTCAGGTTGAAGACACACTACCCTGAGGGTACAACCTCCTCAACACGTCAGGTTGAAGACACACTACCCTGAGGGTACAACCTCCTCAACATGTCAGGTTGAAGACACACTACCCTGAGGTTACAACCTCAACAACACGTCAGGTTGAAGACACACTACCCTGAGGGTACAACCTCCTCAACACGTCAGGTTGAAGACACACTACCCTGAGGGTACAACCTCCTCAACACGTCAGGTTGAAGACACACTACCCTGAGGGTACAACCTCCTCAACACGTCAGGTTGAAGACACACTACCCTGAGGGTACAACCTCCTCAACACGTCAGGTTGAAGACACACTACCCTGAGGGTACAACCTCCTCAACACGTCAGGTTGAAGACACACTACCCTGAGGGTACAACCTCCTCAACACGTCAGGTTGAAGACACACTACCCTGAGGGTACAACCTCATCAACACGTCAGGTTGAAGACACACTACCCTGAGGGTACAACCTCCTCAACACGCCAGGTTGAAGACACACTACCCTGAGGGTACAACCTCCTCAACACGTCAGGTTGAAGACACACTACCCTGAGGGTACAACCTCCTCAACACGTCAGGTTGAAGGCACACTACCCTGAGGGTACAACCTCCTCAACACGTCAGGTTGAAGACACACTACCCTGAGGGTACAACCTCATCAACACGTCAGGTTGAAGGCACACTACCCTGAGGGTACAACCTCCTCAACACGTCAGGTGGAAGACACACTACCCTGAGGGTACAACCTCCTCAACACGTCAGGTTGAAGACACACTACCCTGAGGGTACAACCTCCTCAACACGTCAGGTGGAAGGCACACTACCCTGAGGGTACAACCTCCTCAACACGTCAGGTTGAAGACACACTACCCTGAGGGTACAACCTCATCAACACGTCAGGTTGAAGACACACTACCCTGAGGGTACAACCTCCTCAACACGTCAGGTTGAAGACACACTACCCTGAGGGTACAACCTCCTCAACACGTCAGGTTGAAGACACACTACCCTGAGGGTACAACCTCAACAACACGTCAGGTTGAAGACACACTACCCTGAGGGTACAACCTCCTCAACACGTCAGGTGGAAGACACACTACCCTGAGGGTACAACCTCCTCAACACGTCAGGTTGAAGACACACTACCCTGAGGGTACAACCTCCTCAACACGTCAGGTTGAAGACACACTACCCTGAGGGTACAACCTCAACAACACGTCAGGTTGAAGACACACTACCCTGAGGGTACAACCTCATCAACACGTCAGGTTGAAGACACACTACCCTGAGGGTACAACCTCCTCAACACGTCAGGTTGAAGACACACTACCCTGAGGGTACAACCTCATCAACATGTCAGGTTGAAGACACAGGAAATCTTTCACCTAGAACTATACAGAAGGTTCCTTGGTATAAATGCTGGTAATATATTTAATGACGTGTCATCTTTGTCACACTATAGAGATAGCTTGCATCAAGTTCTTCACTGACACATTATAGATGTTCTTGGGGATTTTTTTTAGGAACAAGTTACTGAAACAAGTAAGTGAAACAAGTTACTGAAACAAGTAAGTGAAACAAGTAAGTGAAATGCTGACCGAGGCTTTAACATAACGTATTGTCATCTCTCCAGAGACACTCTTCCCAGCAGGCACACGAAGAGATACCTCTCTGTTTGTTATGAAGTATGACAAGGGAGATCCCACCGGGCACGGACGTCAATTCCTACGTCTATTCCCTCCGTTAGGTTCGGAAACAACGTTGATTCAGCCAGTGTGTATCCAATGGGATATCTATGGCCTTTACTCACCAGTCACCTCATTTTATTCCAAAGCACAACATTGTCAACTCTCTCAGCACAGTCAGTCACTTCACAAGACGTGTCAGACGATCCAGGAAGTCAATGATGTAGAGACTATAGTTTCTTATCTTTCAACAAAGCAACTGGAGAAGTTAAAGGATAATCATTTTTTTTTTTTTTTTTTTACAACTAAATCTCTATTTCTGATGTAAAATGGCGTGTAAATGTTATATAAGGATCCAGGCAGTTTGTGTTGTTGTTGGGATTTCCCTTCAGCCTTCCCCAACCAGAGATTCACTTCCTCACCCTTGTTGTGCAGTACGGGGGCTCTGAAAAAACATGGACAAATGCTTCAAAAACAACCAAATATGTCCTTTTAGAAAAGGAAGATCTCTCAGTGTAGTGATGCAGGCCTTTAGAACATTATCCGCTACACTATCTTCCATTTTGAAGCGACTCGAGAGACAGGCAGCAGGTTACTCAGAGAATGGAACAGCTGGATAGGGGGAAACAGATTGAGTTGTGGATCTAGTTCAGAATGGAACAGCTGGATAGGGGGAAACAGATTGAGTTGTGGATCTAGTTCAGAATGGAACAGCTGGATAGGGGGAAACAGATTGAGTTGTGGATCTAGTTCAGAATGGAACAGCTGGATAGGGGGAAACAGATTGAGTTGTGGATCTAGTTCAGAATGGAACAGCTGGATAGGGGGAAACAGATTGAGTTGTGGATCTAGTTCAGAATGGAACAGCTGGATAGGGGGAAACAGATTGAGTTGTGGATCTAGTTCAGAATGGAACAGCTGGATAGGAGGAAACAGATTGAGTTGTGGATCTAGTTCAGAATGGAACAGCTGGATAGGGGGAAACAGATTGAGTTGTGGATCTAGTTCAGAATGGAACAGCTGGATAGGGGGAAACAGATTGAGTTGTGGATCTAGTTCAGAATGGAACAGCTGGATAGGGGGAAACAGATTGAGTTGTGGATCTAGTTCTGAATGGAACAGCTGGATAGGGGAAACAGATTGAGTTGTGGATCTAGTTCAGAATGGAAAAGCTGGATAGGGGAAACAGATTGAGTTGTGGATCTAGTTCAGAATGGAACAGCTGGATAGGAGGAAACAGATTGAGTTGTGGATCTAGTTCAGAATGGAACAGCTGGATAGGAGGAAACAGATTGAGTTGTGGATCTTGTTCTGAATGGAACAGCTGGATAGGAGGAAACAGATTGAGTTGTGGATCTAGTTCAGAATGGAAAAGCTGGATAGGGGGAAACAGATTGAGTTGTGGATCTAGTTCAGAATGGAACAGCTGGATAGGGGGAAACAGATTGAGTTGTGGATCTAGTTCAGAATGGAACAGCTGGATAGGGGAAACAGATTGAGTTGTGGATCTAGTTCAGAATGGAACAGCTGGATAGGGGGAAACAGATTGAGTTGTGGATCTAGTTCAGAATGGAACACCTGGATAGGAGGAAACAGATTGAGTTGTGGATCTAGTTCAGAATGGAACAGCTGGATAGGGGAAACAGATTGAGTTGTGGATCTAGTTCAGAATGGAACAGCTGGATAGGAGGAAACAGATTGAGTTGTGGATCTAGTTCAGAATGGAACAGCTGGATAGGAGGAAACAGATTGAGTTGTGGATCTAGTTCAGAATGGAACAGCTGGATAGGAGGAAACAGATTGAGTTGTGGATCTTGTTCAGAATGGCACAGCTGGATAGGGGGAAACAGATTGAGTTGTGGATCTAGTTCAGAATGGAACAGCTGGATAGGAGGAAACAGATTGAGTTGTGGATCTAGTTCAGAATGGAACAGCTGGATAGGAGGAAACAGATTGAGTTGTGGATCTAGTTCAGAATGGCACAGCTGGATAGGGGGAAACAGATTGAGTTGTGGATCTAGTTCAGAATGGAACAGCTGGATAGGAGGAAACAGATTGAGTTGTGGATCTAGTTCAGAATGGAACAGCTGGATAGGGGAAACAGATTGAGTTGTGGATCTTGTTCTGAATGGAACAGTTGGATAGGGGGAAACAGATTGAGTTGTGGATCTAGTTCAGAATGGAACAGTTGGATAGGGGGAAACAGATTGAGTTGTGGATCTAGTTCAGAATGGAACAGCTGGATAGGAGGAAACAGATTGAGTTGTGGATCTTGTTCAGAATGGCACAGCTGGATAGGGGAAACAGATTGAGTTGTGAATCTAGTTCAGAATGGAACAGCTGGATAGGAGGAAACAGATTGAGTTGTGGATCTAGTTCAGAATGGAACAGCTGGATAGGAGGAAACAGATTGAGTTGTGGATCTAGTTCAGAATGGAACAGCTGGATAGGGGGAAACAGATTGAGTTGTGGATCTAGTTCAGAAATACAATTTCATGTGTACATCTTCTCCTTTAAGAGTTTCCTTAGAGGCTTTGTCATGTTCCCTGTTGTGTGTGTGTGTGTGGACGTTGTAAACTATACTTGTGAGTCCCCACAAGAATAATAAACAAACAAAAATTTGACCAACTGGGGACAGTCCCCAAGGTCAAATTCTATTTCTAGGGGGTTTAGGGTTAAGGTTAGAATTAGATTTAGGTTGAGGTTTAGGGTTAGGTTTTCGGGTTAAGGTTAGGGTTAAGGTTAGGGAAAATAGGATTTTGAATGGGAATCAATTGTGTGTCCCCACAAGTGTAGTTGTACAAGACTGTGTGTGTGTGTGTGTGTGTGTGTGTGTGTGTGTGTGTGTGTGTGTGTGTGTGTGTGTGTGTGTGTGTGTGTGTGTGTGTGTGTGTGTGTATGTGTGTGTGTGCGCGTGCGTGTTTGTGTGTGTGTGTGTGTGTGTGCATGTGTGTGCGCGTGTTTGTGTGTGTGTGTGTGTGTGTGTGTGTGTGTGTGCAGGCGTGTGTGTGTGTGTGTGCGTGCGTGCGTGCGCGTGCGTGTGTGTCAGAGAGGTCTCTAAGTCCATGGCCGCTAGTTCAGTCACGTCTTCAAGGTAAAGTTGTTGTGAGAACAGCACTAAGGTGGTCAGGGTCAGTCAGGTCGTTAAGCATTATGTGTTTTCACCACTGGCTACAGAGACACAACAGAACAGGCCTTGTTGTGTCTCACATCGCTCCCTACTCACTGTGGTACACATTAAACACTAGTTGTAAGGAACACGAGGGGAGACAGAGAGCTGGTTTCAAGCGCAGGGCCCAGCAGGTGTTTATTGCAAAGGACCACAGGAGGAGGCAGGTGGCTGGGTCCAGGGGCAGGCAGAAGGTCATACACAGGAGGAGGCAGGTGGCTGGGTCCAGGGGCAGGCAGAAGGTCATACACAGGAGGAGGCAGGTAGCCGGGTCCAGGGGCAGGCAGAAGGTCATACACAGGAGGAGGCAGGTAGCTGGGTCCAGGGGCAGGCAGAAGGTCATACACAGGAGGAGGCAGGTAGCTGGGTCCAGGGGCAGGCAGAAGGTCATACACAGGAGGAGGCAGGTGGCTGGGTCCAGGGGCAGGCAGAAGGTCATACACAGGAGGAGGCAGGTAGCTGGGTCCAGGGGCAGGCAGAAGGTCATACACAGGAGGAGGCAGGTGGCTGGGTCCAGGGGCAGGCAGAAGGTCATACACAGGAGGAGGCAGGTAGCTGGGTCCAGGGGCAGGCAGAAGGTCATGCACAGGAGGAGGCAGGTAGCTGGGTCCAGGGGCCGGCAGAAGGTCATACACAGGAGGAGGCAGGTAGCTGGGTCCGGGGGCAGGCAGAAGGTCATACACAGGAGGAGGCAGGTAGCTGGGTCCAGGGGCAGGCAGAAGGTCATACACAGGAGGAGGCAGGTAGCTGGGTCCAGGGGCAGGCAGAAGGTCATACACAGGAGGAGGCAGGTAGCTGGGTCCAGGGGCAGGCAGAAGGTCATACACAGGAGGAGGCAGGTAGCTGGGTCCAGGGGCAGGCAGAAGGTCATACACAGGAGGAGGCAGGTAGCTGGGTCCAGGGGCAGGCAGAAGGTCATACACAGGAGGAGACAGGTAGCTGGGTCCAGGGGCAGGCAGAAGGTCATACACAGGAGGAGGCAGGTAGCTGGGTCCAGGGGCAGGCAGAAGGTCATACACAGGAGGAGGCAGGTAGCTGGGTCCAGGGGCAGGCAGAAGGTCATACACAGGAGGAGGCAGGTAGCTGGGTCCAGGGGCAGGCAGAAGGTCATACACAGGAGGAGGCAGGTAGCTGGGTCCAGGGGCAGGCAGAAGGTCATACACCGGAGGTACAACAAGGCAACAGTACAGGTAGGGAAAAGGCTAGTAACGTAGTCCGGGAGATCAGGCAATAGGTTGCTAACAGGAAATCTGATAGTCTAAAGTACAGGCAGAGAATAGGCAGAAGGCGTCGTTAGTTAGGCAGGCAAAAACTATCAAACACAGGAGGAGTAAATGACAGGAAACCCAGCGTTCCGAAAGCCGTGTGTCACAAAACACACAATACCTCACAGTGATGAGGTGCAAAGAACTCAACTAAATAGTGTGATAATGACCTACAGAGAACTGAACTAAATAGTGTGATAATGACATACAGAGAACTGACCTAAATAGTGTGACCACGTAGAGCAACGATTCAGGGAACGATTCAGGGAACCACGTAGAGCAACGATTCAGGGAACCACGTAGAGCAACGATTCAGGGAACCACGTAGAGCAACGATTCAGGGAACCACGTAGAGCAACGATTCAGGGAATTACGTGGAGCAACGATTCAGGGAATCACGTGGAGCAACGATTCAGGGAATCACGTGGAGCAATGATTCAGGGAACCACGTAGAGCAACGATTCAGGGAACCACGTAGAGCAACGATTCAGGGAACCACGTAGAGCAACGATTCAGGGAACCACGTAGAGCAACGATTCAGGGAACCACGTAGAGCAACGATTCAGGGAACCACGTAGAGCAACGATTCAGGGAACCACGTAGAGCAACGATTCAGGGAATCACGTGGAGCAACGATTCAGGGAATCACGTGGAGCAACGATTCAGGGAATCACGTGGAGCAACGATTCAGGGAATCACGTGGAGCAACGATTCAGGGAATCACGTGGAGCAACGATTCAGGGAACCACGTAGAGCAACGATTCAGGGAACCACGTAGAGCAACGATTCAGGGAACCACGTAGAGCAACGATTCAGGGAACCACGTAGAGCAACGATTCAGGGAACCACGTAGAGCAACGATTCAGGGAACCACGTAGAGCAACGATTCAGGGAATCACGTGGAGCAACGATTCAGGGAACCACGTAGAGCAACGATTCAGGGAACCACGTAGAGCAACGATTCAGGGAACCACGTAGGACATTGAACATTATCTCAATTGGGTCTTCAGTTGGTAGTGATAGAAGGAACGCTCTACTTCAGACAGGGCTGCCTCGCTTGCTGTTCCTGACTGGTAGCCTCAAGTTGCCTTTTCACACTTGTCCATCTGTGTTATGGTCTTAAATAAACACATCCAGTACTGTCTAAAACAGCTGATCCAACGTAACGAGGAGGAGCTTGGAACTGTTTTTAACCTGTTTGGGCTGCAGGGGGAGTATTGAGTAGCCAGATAAAAGGTGCCCATTTCAAACGGCCTCGTACTCAATTCTTGCTCGTACAATATGCATATTATTATTACTATTGGATAGAAAACACTATCTAGTTTCTAAAACCGTTTGAATTATTTCTCTGAGTGAAACAGAACTCATTCTGCAGCACATTTCCTGACCAGGAAGTGGAAAGACTGAAATCGATGCTCTGTTCTACTTCCTGCCTATACATGGGCATGATACGTAAGAGTCTACGTGCACTTCATACACCTTCCCCTGGATGTCAAGAGGCGGTGAGAGAAGAAATTTAGTGTTTATCTTGGTCTGAGGTGGAATAAAAGCTCTTTGTATGACGTGACCGTCCATTTTCTGTTTTCTGGAGCGCGCGAAAGACGACATGGATTTGCCTTCTGTTTAGCTGTCGTTATGGACGACTAATATCTCCGGCTATGATTTTATTTGATACATGTGACCATATCATCGTAAAGTATGTTTTTTCAATATAGTTTCATCAGATTATTGAACATTTTTCGGGAGTTTTGCCGTGTTCCGTTCTCTTCCGTTTGTTGACTTGGAGAGCTTTGTGCCACTTGGCAAGTGCGCGTGCTAAATCGAGAGGGAAAATGAACGTTCTGAATCCAAACAACGACTGTTCTTGACAAAGGACACCTTCTACAACATTCTGATGAAAGATCACCAAAAGTAAGAAACATTTTATGATGCTAATTCATATATCTGTCGTGCATGTGAATTAGTCGTGGGCGCCCAACTTTGGGGTACTCAGCTATACCGAAGCTGGATGTCGTAATGAAGTTATTTTTTAGAATTCTAACACTGCGATTTCATTAAGAACTAATGGATCTATCATTTCCTATACAACATGTATTTTTTACTTATGTTTATGAATAGCTATTTGGTCAGAATATGTGTGTCAGAAAAATATCGTTGCTGTTTAGACGTTGTGGGAAAAAGATGCTACGTTAGCACAATGTGTAACCACTGATTTCAGCTCTAAATATGCACATTTTCGAACAAAACATAAGTGTATGTATAACCTGATGTTATAGGACTGTCATCTGATGAAGAAAATCAAGGTTAGTCAAAAATTATATATCTTTTGCTTGTTTGTTACGATCGCTAACTTTTGCTACTGGGAAATTGCTTGTGTTTTTGGCTATTGTGGTAAGCTAATATAACGCTCTATTGTGTTTTCGCTGTAAAACACTTGATAAATCGGAAATATTGTCTGGAATCACAAGATGCCTGTCTTTCAATTGCTGTACACTATGTATTTTTCAGAAATGTTTTATGATGAGTATTTAGTTATTTGGCGTTGGTGTCTGTAATTATTCTGTCTGCTTTCGGTGCAATTTCTGATTGTAGCTGCAATGTAAACTATGATTTATACCTGAAATATGCACATTTTTCTAACAAAACATATGCTATACAATAAATATGTTATCAGACTGTCATCTGATGAAGTTGTTTCTTGGTTAGTGGCTATTTATATCTTTATTTGGACGAATTTGTGATAGCTACTGATGGAGTAAAAAACTGGTGGAGTAAAAAAGTGGTGTCTTTTGCTAACGTGGTTAGCTAATAGATTTACATATTGTGTCTTCCCTGTAAAACATTTTAAAAATCGGACATGTTGGCTGGATTCACAAGATGTGTACCTTTCATATGCTGTATTGGACTTGTTAATGTGTGAAAGTTAAATATTTAAAAAAAATATCTTTTGAATTTCGCGCCCTGCACTTTGAGCTGGCTGTTGTCATAAGTGTACCGGTGTCGGGCTGCAGCCATAAGAAGTTAATAAACACATCCAGTACTGTCTAAAACAGCTGATCCAACGTAACGAGGAGGAGCTTGGAGCTGTTTTTAATAAACACATCCAGTACTGTCTAAAACATCTGATCCAACGTAATGAGGAGGAGCTTGGAACTGTTTTTAATAAACACATCCAGTACTGTCTAAAACAGCTGATCCAACGTAACGAGGAGGAGCTGGGAGCTGTTTTTAATAAACACATCCAGTACTGTCTAAAACAGCTGATCCAACGTAACGAGGAGGAGCTTGGAGCTGTTTTTAATAAACACATCCAGTACTGTCTAAAACAGCTGATCCAACGTAACGAGGAGGAGCTTGGAACTGTTTTTAATAAACACATCCAGTACTGTCTAAAACAGTTGATCCAACGTAACAAGGAGGAGCTTGGAGCTGTTTTTAATAAACACATCCAGTACTGTCTAAAACAGCTGATCCAACGTAACGAGGAAGAGCTTGGAACTGCTTTAAACCACTGTTTGATCTGCTGTGTGATTTTATATACAATATCCCTCATTAACTACAGACTGAGAAAGCGCTTCATGTTAGTTAGGATAAATATAGTTAGTTAAAACTAATTCAGGGAGTTGATGTGAAGTCAGAGACATGTCTCAGATTATCATTTACTCAACACTTGTTGCCTTAGCTATACCACAGAGACAGACAGAGAGAGACAGAAAGAGAGAGACAGGGAGACAGAGAGAGAGAGAGAGAGAGAGAAAGAGAGAGACAAAGAAAGAGAGAAAGAGAGAGAGAGAGAGACAGAGAGAGAGAGAGACAGAGAGAGAGAGAGACAGAGACAGAGAGAGAGAGAAAGAGAGAGAGAGAGAGACAGAGAGAGAGAGAGACAGACAGAGAGAGAGAGAGAAAGAGAGAGACAAAGAAAGAGAGACAGAGAAAGAGAGAGAGACAAAGAAAGAGAGAGACAGAGACACAGAGAGAGAAAGAGAGACAGAGAAAGAGAGAGAGACAAAGAAAGAGAGAAAGAGAGAGAGGCAGAGAGGCAGAGAGGCAGAGAGAGAGAGAGAGAGAGAGAGAGAGAGAGAGAGAGAGAGAGAGAGAGAGAGAGAGACAGAGAGAGACAGAGAAAGAGAGAGAGAGAGAGAGTGACAGACAGAGAAAGAGAGAGAAAGAGAGAGACAGAGAAAGAGACAGACAGAGAAAGAGAGAGAGCGAGAGAGAGAGCGAGAGAGCGAGAGAGAGCGAGAGAGAGAGAGAGAAAGAGAGAGACAGAGAGACAGAGAAAGAGACAGACAGAAAGAGAGAGAGAGAGAGAGAGAGAGAGAGAGAGAGAGAGTGACAGACAGAGAAAGAGAGAGAAAGAGAGAGACAGAGAAAGAGACAGACAGAGAAAGAGAGAGAGAGAGCTTCTTCTACTTTCCCCAACGCACAAGTGGTTATCTCCACCCTGCTACCACGAAAAGACTTCCACCCTGCTACAATACAGCGGGTAAACGCAAGCATTTCCCGTGACTGTGCCTCAAAACCAAATGTCTTTCTGGCCCACCACTCCACCCTGGACTTGAACAGCCTCTATGACCAGGTCCACCTCTACAAGGCAGCAGTGCCCACCTTTGCCCGGACTCTAAAGGACATCGCTCTCAAACGCAGCCCCAACACTTCACACAGGAGCAACAGATCAATAGACACCCCACCCAGACCAGCGAGACACCCTCCAAGACCTTCAGGACCCCCCCCTGGACCTACACATAGAGGACCCACGCCAAGAGGACTTACATCCAGACCACAGCACCCCCAGACACATCCACACCCCCACCCCAACCAATCAACACCCCCCCACATCAACCATGCCCACACCCAATTTAGGCCCCCTCAGATCAGACCTATGCCACTCCTGCCCACCCCATGCACCCCACCCCCGCAAAGAGGGCATCAACATGGAAGTCACACCTACGCCCAGGTAGTGAGCGGGCAAACAGGCCCAACCCCCACTCTTACACTCGCCCAAGCCAACGGCATGTACCAGATGCTCAGCAGGCTCTGCTCACACTTACTGGCCTGAGGCCAAACCACGACCAACAACATTGGACACTTTATGGAACAAAAAGCCTTCACTATATCATCCTGGAATATCCAAGGCCTGAGGTCATCTGCCTTTGGCCTAAAGAGCAGGAACCCGGACTTCACCAAAGAAATCGGTAATGCAGACATTGTCATCCTGCAAGAAACATGGTATAGAGGAGACGGACCCACTGGTTGCCCTCTAGGTTACAGAGAGCTGGTAGTCCCATCCACCAAACTACCAGGTGTGAAACAGGGAAGGGACTCAGGGGGAATGCTAATTTGGTATAGAGCAGACCTAACTCACTCCATTAAATTAATCAAAACAGGAACATTTTACATTTGGCTAGAAATTCAAAAGGAAATTATCTTAACAGAGAAAAATGTCCTCCTGTGTGCTACCTATATCCCCCCACTAGAATCCCCATACTTTAATGAAGACAGCTTCTCCATCCTGGAGGGGGAAATCAATCATTTCCAGGCACAGGGACATGTATTAGTCTGTGGCGACCTAAATGCCAGAACTGGACACGAACCTGACACCCTCAGCACACAGGGGGACAAACACCTGCCTGCAGGTGACAGCATTCCCTCCCCCATATGCCCCCCTAGGCACAACTATGACAACATAACCAACAAAAACGGGTCACAACTCCTGCAGCTCTGTCGCACGCTGGGTATGTACATAGTCAATGGTAGGCTTCGAGGGGACTCCTATGGTAGGTACACCTATAGCTCATCTCTTGGCAGTAGCACTGTAGACTACTTTATCACTGACCTCAACCCAGAGTCTCTCAGAGCGTTCACAGTCAGCCCACTGACACCCCTATCAGATCACAGCAAAATTACAGTCTACTTGAACAGAGCAATACTCAATCATGAGGCATCAAAGCCAAAGGAAGCCAAAATCTCAAATAGAAAACCGAAGAAAATGAACAACAATGACAAATGGTTTGATGAAGAATGCAAAAATCTAAGAAATAAATTGAGAAACCTGTCCAACCAAAAACATAGAGACCCGGAAAACCTGAGTCTACGCCTTCACTATGGTGAATCACTAAAACAATACAGAAATACACTACGGAAAAAGAAGGAACAGCATGTCAGAAATCAGCTCAATGTAATTGAAGAATCCATAGACTCTAACCAATTCTGGGAAAATTGGAAAACACTAAACAAACAACAACACGAAGAATTATCTATCCAAAATGGAGATGTATGGGTAAACCACTTCTCCAATCTTTTTGGCTCTATAACAAAGAATAAAGAGCAAAAACATATACATGATCAAATACAAATCTTAGAATCAACTATTAAAGACTACCAGAACCCACTGGATTCTCCAATTACCTTGAATGAGTTACAGGACAAAATAAAAACCCTCCAACCCAAAAAGGCCTGTGGTGTTGATGGTATCCTTAATGAAATGATCAAATATACAGACAACAAATTCCAATTGGCTATACTAAAACTCTTTAACATCGTCCTTAGCTCTGGCATCTTCCCCAATATTTGGAACCAAGGACTGATCACCCCAATCCACAAAAGTGGAGACAAATTTGACCCCAATAACTACCGTGGAATATGCGTCAACAGTAACCTTGGTAAAATACTCTGCATTATCATTAACAGCAGACTCGTACATTTCCTCAATGAACACAATGTACTGAGCAAATGTCAAATTGGCTTTTTACCAAATTACCGTACAACAGACCATGTATTCACCCTACACACCCTAATTGACAACCAAACAAACCAAAACAAAGGCAAAGTCTTCTCATGCTTTGTTGATTTCAAAAAAGCCTTCGACTCAATTTGGCATGAGGGTCTGCTATACAAATTGATGGAAAGTGGTGTTGGGGGTAAAACATACGACATTATAAAATCCATGTACACAAACAACAAGTGTGCGGTTAAAATTGGCAAAAAACACACACATTTCTTCACACAGGGTCGTGGGGTGAGACAGGGATGCAGCTTAAGCCCCACCCTCTTCAACATATATATCAAGGAATTGGCGCGGGCACTAGAACAGTCTGCAGCACCCGGTCTCACCCTACTAGAATCCGAAGTCAAATGTCTACTGTTTGCTGATGATCTGGTGCTTCTGTCACCAACTAAGGAGGGCCTACAGCAGCACCTAGATCTTCTGCACAGATTCTGTCAGACCTGGGCCCTGACAGTAAATCTCAGTAAGACCAAAATAATGGTGTTCCAAAAAAGGTCCAGTCGCCAGGACCACAAATTCAATCTAGACACCGTTGCCCTAGAGCACACAAAAAACTATACATACCTCGGCCTAAACATCAGCACCACAGGTAACTTCCACAAAGCTGTGAACGATCTGAGAGACAAGGCAAGAAGGGCATTCTATGCCATCAAAAGGAACATAAATTTCAACATACCAATTAGGATCTGGCTAAAAATACTTGAATCAGTCATAGAGCCCATTGCCCTTTATGGTTGTGAGGTCTGGGGTCCGCTCACCAACCAAGATTTCACAAAATGGGGCAAACACCAAATTGAGACTCTGCATGCAGAATTCTGCAAAAATATCCTCCGTGTACAACGTAGAACACCAAATAATGCATGCAGAGCAGAATTAGGCTGATACCCACTAATTATCAAAATCCAGAAAAGAGCCGTTAAATTCTACAACCACCTAAAAGGAAGCGATTCCCAAACCTTCCATAACAAAGCCATCACCTACAGAGAGATGAACCTGGAGAAGAGTCCCCTAAGCAAGCTGGTCCTAGGGCTCTGTTCACAAACACAAACACACCCCACAGAGCCCCAGGACAACAGCACAATTAGACCCAACCAAATCATGAGAAAACAAAAAGATAATTACTTGACACATTGGAAAGAATTAACAAAAAAACTGAGCAAACTAGAATGCTATTTGGCCCTAAACAGAGAGTACACAGTGGCAGAATACCTGACCACTGTGACTGACCCAAACTTAAGGAAAGCTTTGACTATGTACAGACTCAGTGAGCATAGCCTTGCTATTGAGAAAGGCCGCCGTAGGCAGACATGGCTCTCAAGAGAAGACAGGCTATGTGCACACTGTCCACAAAATGAGGTGGAAACTGAGCTGCACTTCCTAACCTCCTGCCCAATGTATGACCATATTAGAGACACATATTTCCCTCAGATTACACAGATCCACAAAGAATTCGAAAACAAATCCAATTTTGATAAACTCCCATATCTACTGGGTGAAATTCCACAGTGTGCCATCACAGCAGCAAGATTTGTGACCTGTTGCCACAAGAAAAGGTCAACCAGTGAAGAACAAACAGCATTGTAAATACAACCCATATTTATGCTTATTTATTTTAACTTGTGTGCTTTAACCATTCGTACATTGTTACAACACTGTATATATATAATATGACATTTGTAATGTCTTTATTGTTTTGAAACTTCTGTATGTGTAATGTTTACTGTTAATTTGTATTGTTTGTTTCACTTTTGTGTATTGTCTACCTCACTTGCTTTGGCAATGTTAACACATGTTTCCCATGCCAATAAAGCCCCTTGAATTGAATTGAATTGAATTGAGAGAGAGCGAGAGAGAGAGAGAGAGAGCGAGAGAGAGAGAGAGAGAAAGAGAGAGACAGAGAGACAGAGAAAGACAGAGAGACAGAGAGAGTGACAGACAGAGAAAGAGAGAGAAAGAGAGAGACAGAGAAAGAGACAGACAGAGAAAGAGAGAGAGAGCGAGAGCGAGAGCGAGAGCGAGAGCGAGAGAGAGAGAGAGAGAGAGAGAGTGACAGACAGAAAAAGAGAGAGAGAGAGAGAGAGAAAGAGAGAGACAGAGACAGACAGAGAAAGAGAGAGAGAGCGAGAGAGAGAGCGAGAGAGAGAGTGACAGACAGAGAAAGAGAGAGAAAGAGACAAACAGAGAGAGAGAGAGCGAGAGAGAGAGCGAGAGAGAGACAGAGAAAGAGACAGACAGAGAAAGAGAGAGAGAGAGAGCGAGAGAGAGAGAGAGAGAGACAGAGAGACAGAGAAAGAGACAGAGATACAGAGAAAGAGCGAGAGAGAGAGAGAGAGAGAGAGAGAGAGAGAGAGAGAGCGAGATCAGTGGAGTACGTAGAGGATGCTTGGCTTTCAGATCAGTCAGGTAAATTGCTTGCTGTTCCTAATTCCTGACAGCCAATGATGTACTGTAATCTTTAGGTTTAACTGAGAGTGCCAGTGAGAGACTGGGGAGTGTTAATTAACCACGACTACATCAGCTAACCTTGATAAATAACTCTGCTTGTACAGGCGGGCTGTGCCAGCTTGAGACACACACAGACAGACACAGATCAGCACCCATCTGTCTGTCTGCTAAATGATGCCATCGGGTGCCTTTTTCAGTCCGAAGGAAACACAGTTGAAAACCAAATCAAAAGTTGGTTCTACAGGTACTGAGAACTGATGATACATAGTAAACAAGAGGGCACGACAAAACCTATTCCCCCTCAGGAGACTGAAAAGATTTGGCATGGGTCCTCAGATCCTCAAAAGGTTCTACAGCTGCACCATCGAGAGCATCCTGTCTGATTGCATCACTGCCTGGTATGGCAACTGTTCGGCCTCCGACCGCAAGGCACTACAGAGGGTAGTGCTTACGGCCCAGTACATCACCAGGGGTAAAGCTTCCTGCCATCCAGGACCTCTATACCAGGCGGTGTCAGAGGAAGGCCCTAAAAATGCTCAAAGACTCCATCTACCCTAGTCTTAGACTGTTCTCTCTGCTACCGCACGGCAAGCGGTACCAGAGCGACAAGTCTAGGTCCAAGAGGCTTCTAAACAACTTCAGTGCCCGACCTCACTAATGCTCTTGTGGCTGAATGGAAGCAAGTCCCCTGCAGCGATGTTCCAACATCTAGTGGAAAGCCTTCGCAGCAGAGCAGAGGCTGTTATAGCAGCAAAGGGAGGGGACCAACTCCATATTAATGCCCATGATTTTGGAATGAGCTGTTTGAAGAGCAGGTGTTCACATGTGGTCATGTAGTGTATATTGATATTTGAAGTTTTTTGGCTTCTGTAGGTAGCGTCAGCTAGCGCTAGTCTGTAGGTAGCGTCAGCTAGCGCTAGTCTGTAGGTAGCGTCAGCTAGCGCTAGTCTGTAGGTAGCGTCAGTTAGCGCTAGTCTGTAGGTATCGCCAGCTAGCGCTAGTCTGTAGGTATCGCCAGCTAGCGCTAGTCTGTAGGTAGCGTCAGCTAGGGCTAGTCGGCTGTAGCTGCGCCCAAACTTTTAAAAATAGTGAGCCAACATGTATTCAGCACTTTTATGTCCATGACTGATCAAAACTAGTTTTCTCATGACTCTCTCTTGTCTCTCTGCAGCAGCAGACATATAGTGAACAATATGTTTGGAACATCGAATCGCAATAAAATCTCAGTATTGAATCACACTACATTTAGAATCACAACACATATCGTATCGTTGTATCGGTACCTAAACATGGTGATAATATTGTATGGAGAGGTCCCTGGTAATTCCCTGACCTAACTCATAGTGCATCCGGAAGAATGGTAAAAGACTAGCTTATAATAAAAAAGACTAGCTTTATACTAGGTGTTATTGACCTTACAGTCACGCTATCTGTCCCTTCAGGGATGCTAGACACGGGCTATTGTGCCCCGCTATAGGGACACAGATAAATGAAGCTATTGGGGTCTTTTTTTCATGACCAAAGTGACTGCAGTAAAGCAACCAACACTGTGGGATAACACAGGAAGTGGAGTGGTTCAACAGCTAGCCTACTTCCTTTTCTCCAGCTGATGTAATATGGATGGAAGGACTTTAAGTCTTTAAGCCAGGTTCTTATGTCCTTAGAGAAACACAGAGACTTAAAGTAACAACACATTCTATCTACTCTGGCATATTGGCATAGGCTAAAGATATTCTCTGATTTTCCTAAACACAAGAGTCCAGCATCAGTACAGAGTTATAGAAACAGAGTTATAGAAACAGAGTTATAGAACGGAGTTACAGAGTTACAGAAACATAGTTATAGAAACAGAGTTATAGAGTTATAGAAACAGAGTTATAGAAACAGAGTGAGAGTACGTCAGAAAGAATGATCCAGAAATCACTTAATTTGTTACGTATTGTCTCTTCCTTCATACCCACTCTAGGTACCGGTCCTTCATACCCACTCTAGGTATCTATCCTTCATACCCACTCTAGGTACCGGTCCTTCATACCCACTCTAGGTACCGGTCCTTCATACCCACTCTAGGTATCTATCCTTCATACCCACTCTAGGTACTGGTCCTTCATACCCACTCTAGGTATCTATCCTTCATACCCACTCTAGGTACCGGTCCTTCATACCCACTCTAGGTACCGGTCCTTCATACCCACTCTAGGTATCTATCCTTCATACCCACTCTAGGTACCGGTCCTTCATTCCCACTCTAGGTATCTATCCTTCATACCCCCTCTAGGTATCTATCCTTCATACCCACTCTCGGTATCTATCCTTTATACCCACTCTAGGTACCGGTCCTTCATACCCACTCTAGGTACCGGTCCTTCATACCCACTCTAGGTATCTATCCTTTATACCCACTCTAGGTACTGGTCCTTCATACCCACTCTAGGTATCCATCACTACTTTAGACCAGGGCCCTTCAGGACAAAGAGAATAGGGTTCCATTTGGAACGTCCACTAGATAATTCCTTCACTACCTGGCAGAAAACCCTTCTTCAGAGAGCTTAAGGCTTCAAGGCAAGGCAGCCAACAGGTTTGCCAAATCCTTGTGTTTTTAGTTGTCCTGGCCTGTTTTTCATTCACAGGCAGCTCTTTGCTTTGGGAAGCGCCAGTAGGTGCTTTGATTTGGTGACTCATCAGAAGATGAAGACAGCCAATTGCTTTCACCTCCATAAGCTCCCCATCCCCCGTTCTGTGTATTAGAGAAATTAAAGGAAATACATAGTCAGTGGAACGACTGAATACATTCAACTGAAATGTGTCTTCTGCATTTAACCCAATCCCTCTGAATCAGAGAGGAGCGGGGGGGCGGAGGGAGCAGAGGAGAGGAGAGATTAACCTTTTTTATCATTTGCATTTTCCTCCCCCACAATCACATTATCTCTGTTTTTCCAGTTTGACACTCCTGGAGTGAATTGAATTCCTGTTAACTTTATCACGGTGGAATGTCAATTAAAGAGGAGCTCTAATTGAGATTCATTCAGTCCAGGGATCTAGTAACGCACAACATAGGGATGGAGGCAGGTGAGGAACGGACTTTCCCTCAGTAGTAGTTGGTAAAGATGCAGGTCATTAAGACAGACTTTCCCTCAGTAGTAGCTGGTAAAGATGCAGGTCATTAAGACAGACTTTCCCTCAGTAGTAGTTGGTAAAGATGCAGGTCATTAAGACAGACTTTCCCTCAGTAGTAGCTGGTAAAGATGCAGGTCATTAAGACAGACTTTCCCTCAGTAGTAGTTGGTAAAGATGCAGGTCATTAAGACAGACTTTCCCTCAGTAGTAGTTGGTAAAGATGCAGGTCATTAAGACAGACTTTCCCTCAGTAGTAGTTGGTAAAGATGCAGGTCATTAAGACAGACTTTCCCTCAGTAGTAGCTGGTAAAGATGCAGGTCATTAAGACAGACTTTCCCTCAGTAGTAGCTGGTAAAGATGCAGGTCATTAAGACAGACTTTCCCTCAGTAGTAGCTGGTAAAGATGCAGGTCATTAAGACAGACTTTCCCTCAGTAATAGCTGGTAAAGATGCAGGTCATTAAGACAGACTTTCCCTCAGTAGTAGCTGGTAAAGATGCAGGTCATTAAGACAGACTTTCCCTCAGTAGTAGCTGGTAAAGATGCAGGTCATTAAGACAGACTTTCCCTCAGTAGTAGCTGGTAAAGATGCAGGTCATTAAGACAGACTTTCCCTCAGTAGTAGCTGGTAAAGATGCAGGTCATTAAGACAGACTTTCCCTCAGTAGTAGCTGGTAAAGATGCAGGTCATTAAGACAGACTTTCCCTCAGTAGTAGCTGGTAAAGATGCAGGTCATTAAGACAGACTTTCCCTCAGTAGTAGCTGGTAAAGATGCAGGTCATTAAGATAGACTTTCCCTCAGTAGTAGCTGAGTACTAGCTAAACCAACGGTTACTGTACGTAACCTAGCCCTGCCTAAACCAATGGTTACTGTACGTAACCTAGCCCTACCTAAACCAATGGTTACTGTACGTAACCTAGCCCTACCTAAACCAATGGTTACTGTACGTAACCTAGCCCTGCATAAACCAATGGTTACTGTACGTAACCTAGCCCTGCATAAACCAATGGTTACTATACGTAAGCTAGCCCTGCATAAACCAACGGTTACTGTACGTAACCTAGCCCTACCTAAACCAATGGTTACTATACGTAAGCTAGCCCTGCATAAACCAATGGTTACTGTACGTAACCTAGCCCTGCCTAAACCAATGGTTACTGTACGTAACCTAGCCCTGCCTAAACCAATGGTTACTGTACGTAACCTAGCCCTGCCTAAACCAATGGTTACTGTACGTAACCTAGCCCTACCTAAACCAATGGTTACTGTACGTAACCTAGCCCTGCCTAAACCAATGGTTACTGTACGTAACCTAGCCCTGCCTAAACCAATGGTTACTGTACGTAACCTAGCCCTGCCTAAACCAACGGTTACAGTACGTAACCTAGCCCTGCCTAAACCAATGGTTACTATACGTAACCTAGCCCTACCTAAACCAATGGTTACTGTACGTAACCTAGCCCTACCTAAACCAATGGTTACTGTACGTAACCTAGCCCTGCATAAACCAATGGTTACTATACGTAAGCTAGCCCTGCATAAACCAATGGTTACTATACGTAAGCTAGCCCTGCATAAACCAACGGTTACTGTACGTAACCTAGCCCTACCTAAACCAATGGTTACTATACGTAAGCTAGCCCTGCATAAACCAACGGTTACAGTACGTAACCTAGCCCTGCCTAAACCAACGGTTACAGTACGTAACCTAGCCCTGCCTAAACCAATGGTTACTGTACGTAACCTAGCCCTGCCTAAACCAACGGTTACAGTACGTAACCTAGCCCTGCCTAAACCAACGGTTACAGTACGTAACCTAGCCCTGCCTAAACTAATGGTTACAGTACGTAACCTAGCCCTACCTAAACCAATGGTTACTATACGTAAGCTAGCCCTGCATAAACCAACGGTTACAGTACGTAACCTAGCCCTGCCTAAACCAACGGTTACAGTACGTAACCTAGCCCTGCCTAAACCAATGGTTACTGTACGTAACCTAGCCCTGCCTAAACCAACGGTTACAGTACGTAACCTAGCCCTGCCTAAACCAACGGTTACAGTACGTAACCTAGCCCTGCCTAAACCAATGGTTACTGTACGTAACCTAGCCCTGCCTAAACCAATGGTTACTGTACGTAACCTAGCCCTACCTAAACCAATGGTTACTGTACGTAACCTAGCCCTGCCTAAACCAATGGTTACTGTACGTAACCTAGCCCTGCCTAAACCAATGGTTACTGTACGTAACCTAGCCCTGCCTAAACCAATGGTTACTATACGTAAGCTAGCCCTGCCTAAACCAATGGTTACTGTACGTAACCTAGCCCTGCCTAAACCAATGGTTACTGTACGTAACCTAGCCCTGCCTAAACCAATGGTTACTGTACGTAACCTAGCCCTGCATAAACCAACGGTTACTGTACGTAACCTAGCCCTACCTAAACCAATGGTTACTGTACGTAACCTAGCCCTACCTAAACCAATGGTTACTATACGTAACCTAGCCCTACCTAAACCAATGGTTACTGTACGTAACCTAGCCCTGCCTAAACCAATGGTTACTGTACGTAACCTAGCCCTGCCTAAACCAATGGTTACTGTACGTAACCTAGCCCTGCATAAACCAACGGTTACAGTACGTAACCTAGCCCTACCTAAACCAACGGTTACAGTACGTAACCTAGCCCTGCCTAAACCAACGGTTACTGTACGTAACCTAGCCCTGCCTAAACCAATGGTTACTGTACGTAACCTAGCCCTGCCTAAACCAATGGTTACTGTACGTAACCTAGCCCTGCATAAACCAACGGTTACAGTACGTAACCTAGCCCTACCTAAACCAACGGTTACAGTACGTAACCTAGCCCTACCTAAACCAACGGTTACTGTACGTAACCTAGCCCTGCCTAAACCAATGGTTACTGGGATAGAACATGGCATAGGCCTATAGCCCAGCTTAGCCCAATGGTTTATGTGATATTACAGATGACAGACAGTAACAGTGTTTGTGATGACAAACACCCTGTAAGCCCAATGTTTGCATCTGCTAGTAAGTGACTATTAAACCCCTTACTTAAAGGCTGGCCAGGACTTAGTGCTGTTACATCAATCCTCTGAGACCACAGCCCACTCAACACACAGCCAGCCAGAAAGCCAGCCATCCAACACACAGCCAGATAGACAGCCAGCCAGCCACCCAACACACAGCCAGACAGACAGCCAGCCAGCCAGCCACTCAACACACAGCCAGACAGCCAGCCAGCCACCCAACACACAGCCAGACAGCCAGCCAGCCAGCCAGCCAGCCAGCCACTCAACACACAGCCAGCCAGAAAGCCAGCCACCCAACACACAGCCAGCCAGCCATCCACCCAACACACAGCCAGCCAGACAGACAGCCAGCCAGCCACTCAACACACAGCCAGCCAGAAAGCCAGCCACCCAACACACAGCCAGAAAGCCAGCCAGCCAGCCACTCAACACACAGCCAGACAGACAGCCAGCCACCCAACTCACAGCCAGCCAGCCACCCAACACACAGACAGCCAGCCAGCCAGCCAGCCAACACACACACAGACAGCCAGCCAGCCAACACACAGACAGACAGCCAGCCAGCCAGCCAACACACAGACAGACAGCCAGCCAGACAGCCAACACACAGACAGCCAGCCAACACACAGACAGCCAGCCAGACAGCCAACACACAGACAGCCAGCCAGCCAACACACAGACAGACAGACAGCCAGCCAACACACAGACAGCCAGCCAGCCAGACAGCCAACACACAGACAGCCAGCCAGCCAACACACAGACAGCCAGCCAACACACAGCCAGCCAGCCAGCCAGCCACCCAACACACAGCCAGCCAGCCTAACAACAGTGTAAAAACAGCCCACCCACTGACATTCAGGAGACATCCTGCCACCCACTGACATTCAGGAGACACCCTGCCCATTTGTAGGCCTAATACATTACAAAATACTCTGTTCCCAGATTTAGCCTAGGCCTAATTGATGTTTCTGTTTTGCAATCCCTGAGTCAATGTAAGCCTAAGCCTGTGAAATGACCATTTATTTGTTTTGTTTCCAAATCTAAAGCAGTCCATCCGATGTTATGTGTCTATTTCCAACCTCCCACCCCTGACATAGACTGTTCTCTCTGCTACCGCACGGCAACCGGTACCGGAGCACCAAGTCTAGGTCCAAGAGGCTCGTAAATAGCTTCTACCCCCAAGCCATAAGACTTCTGAACAGCTAATCAAATGGCTACCCAGACTTTTTGCATTGCCTCCCCCCCCCCGGAACGCTGCTATGCATAGTCACTTTAATAACTCTACCTACATGGTACATATTACCTCAAATACCTCAACACCGGTGCCCCCGCACATTGACTCTGTACCGGTACCCCCTATATACAGCCCCACTATTGTTATTTACTGCTGCTCTTTAATTATTTGTTAATCTTATTTTCTTAAAACTACATTGTTGGTTAAGGGCTTGTAAGTAAGCATTTCACTGTAAGGTTGTATTCGGCGCATGTGACAAATAAGATATGATTTGATTTCCTTTAGCTTTGCTGAAGAAGACAGAAATCTCATACATTACTTAGTCTTTCTCATAGCCTACATTCTGCATCATCTTCTATTCTGACGAGGCTACATTCTGCATCATCTTCTATTCTGACGAGGCTACATTCTGCATCATCTTCTATTCTGACTAGGCTACATTCTGCATTATCTTCTATTCTGACGAGGCTACATTCTGCATCATCTTCTATTCTGACGAGGCTACATTCTGCATCATCTTCTATTCTGACTAGGCTACATTCTGCATCATCTTCTATTCTGACTAGGCTACATTCTGCATCATCTTCTATTCTGACGAGGCTACATTCTGCATCATCTTCTATTCTGACTAGCCTACATTCTGCATCATCTTCTATTCTGACTAGGCTACATTCTGCATCATCTTCTATTCTGACTAGGCTACATTCTGCATCATCTTCTATTCTGACTAGGCTACATTCTGCATCATCTTCTATTCTGACTAGGCTACATTCTGCATCATCTTCTATTCTGACTAGGCTACATTCTGCATCATCTTCTATTCTGACGAGGCTACATTCTGCATCATCTTCTATTCTGACGAGGCTACATTCTGCATCATCTTCTATTCTGACGAGGCTACATTCTGCATCATCTTCTATTCTGACGAGGCTACATTCTGCATCATCTTCTATTCTGACGAGGCTACATTCTGCATCATCTTCTATTCTGACGAGGCTACATTCTGCATCATCTTCTATTCTGACGAGGCTACATTCTGCATCATCTTCTATTCTGACGAGGCTACATTCTGCATCATCTTCTATTCTGACGAGGCTACATTCTGCATCATCTTCTATTCTGACTAGGCTACATTCTGCATCATCTTCTATTCTGACTAGGCTACATTCTGCATCATCTTCTATTCTGACTAGGCTACATTCTGCATCATCTTCTATTCTGACGAGGCTACATTCTGCATCATCTTCTATTCTGACGAGGCTACATTCTGCATCATCTTCTATTCTGACGAGGCTACATTCTGCATCATCTTCTATTCTGACGAGGCTACATTCTGCATCATCTTCTATTCTGACGAGGCTACATTCTGCATCATCTTCTATTCTGACGAGGCTACATTCTGCATCATCTTCTATTCTGACGAGGCTACATTCTGCATCATCTTCTATTCTGACGAGGCTACATTCTGCATCATCTTCTATTCTGACTAGGCTACATTCTGCATCATCTTCTATTCTGACTAGGCTACATTCTCATGTATGTACTGGTTCCCCTGTCCGAAGTCTGGTTCTCCTTTAAAATGTCCTATCCCTGGACACTGACATCTGCACTTCTATCATTAGGCTGTTGCCTTTGCTTTGAAGCCCATCAGTGGTGCAGCTGCTGCCTCTCTGCACAGTGAGAAAGGACCCCTGGGCTTTGGCAAGGCCTTGGTCTTCGTCCTAAATTGCACCCTATTCCCTATGTAGTGTACTACTTTGACCAGGGCCCTGAGCCCTGCTTCTGGTACTCTAATCTTCATGCTGTGTGGTTCAAAGGCAGGACTCGACTGTTGACTGACTACCTTTACGTATTTCTCTCTCACGTGTGACAGTGTTTTTTCTTGCGTGGTCAACATGTTTTCCTCCTTTAACATTCCGATACAGAGGACACCGTTGGTTAAAACGGGAACAAACACGGCATGGCAGACTGCTTACATTTTTCCTCTCTCGAACAATTGTTTTACTATTTTCCATAAATCATGACAACTGAGTTTGTGTTGAACACTGACAATGTTTGTCAGGTATTAGCTTAGTTATTGACGCACAGGACAGAATAAAATAGAATATGATATGATAGGATAGAATCGAGACTGTTGACTGGCTCCAGAAGAGGAAAGGTGCAGTCTACTGAGTGAGTATATAAACACCTCTCTGGTATATGTGGCAGTGAGGTTTCCAAACCACATGGGTAGGTTGTGTCTATCTTCCTGTCAGAGTGTGATGGTAGGATTTGATCTGACTTGTCTGTTCTGTATGGTGTCACCACTTTAATCTCTCGTGAGGAAATACACAATGAAATCCATCTTAATAGCCTAAAGTTAACTCATAGCTGATGTCTCCATCATTCCAGCATGCAAGAAAGTATGCAAGAATTTGGAGAAGTTTTTACACATCTGCTTTCCATACAGCTGTTTCCACAGCACAAACAGTGTACTTGTTGTGTTGCCACCAAGACATCCCAGTGAATACAAAATCTAAATCACTTCTCCACTATACTCACTTCAGCTCAATCTAAACAGTAGGGTCAACTTTGTTTCCTCAGTCAAAAACCACGATGCTGTTTCCTCAATCTTGAGCGTGTAACTAATGGTGTACTCTTGTTTGCACATTCATCAAGCCTGCTGCAAATAACTGCATAGCTCTGCCAAGCAGAAGTAACACATGGTTTTCTTCCCCCTCTTAAATTATTTATTCTGACAGAGGAAGATATTTAGCTTCATTTTAAGACTATCTGACCCACACATGACTTTATTATAGTCCAAGACAAAAATCTATTGACACTATATAACCAATCAGTCAATCCTTATGTCCCTGCATAGGGTCATAGTCGGTCATTGACCGCTTGCCTTCACAACATGTTGCGCCGCTCCAGAGAACCTGACGTGCCACACAGGTGGGTTCTATAAACGGGTCCCATACTGTGATTCCATGCTCTAGAGCACGAATATAAAGCTAACTATATTCATTATGCACACAGTTATCCACCACCTTGACAGACTGACAGCAACACGTGGCATGTCATATGCATACGCATGAAGGTATTACAGAAGCCGACTAGCTACTAAATCAATGACAATGCAGCTTTAAAAGCAGGACACACCGAGGCTGGTACAAGCAAACGCTCCACACGGGCTGGTACTGTCTGTCTGGACAGTTATCCGGTGAATTCACTGCATGAATTCTGCTCAAATTCACATAGGGGTGCCCCACTAAACTGATAGTGACAGCCTGGAATAAAACACCGTTCGCCCTAGTTAGCCTGACTACGGCCGGTTACCTCACATTAGCTAGCAAACTCGTAGCTAAACCCTTAACAACTCCTCACAAAATAACGGTTTAATTAACATCATACTTACTCCACTAGCAAATGCGATATCACTCCTCGTCCAACTTCGGCAGGATTTCTTCAAAAACACACTGGCATTACAAAACAGTCAATATTATAATCAGCCGTTGATATCTAGAAATAGACTATAATATTTATATCCAGCTCTCTTCATAGCGCCGACCCGGCTCCGTCTTCCGCCATTTTGGTTGTGATGGGGAATACGTTGCGTACCGTAGTTTTGTTTGGCTGCTGTCGGGTCACCCTATGTCATTATAGGACGCACCAAAATAACATTTCATTGTGTTATAGCTGTGTAAAAGATGTATGAACTACACTATCTATAAACTAATAATTAACTTTTTGCAAACTAAGTTATAAAACTTTGATTGTAAAGATTCTGACTTGCAAGCCTACACAAGTACTGGTAAAATACATAAAAATGCATAGGACTATATATAAAATACATATAATACATGATATACATAGTTGTAAGTATACTTTAATGTGAAGTGTTATTAAAAATGTTAATTTCCCAGACAAAAACAAAAATATAAACGCAACATAAAACAATTTCAATGTTTAATTTTTTTTATTTAATAAAATGAAACAATTTCAAAGATTTTACTGAGTTACAGTTCATGGATTTCACATGACTGGGAATACAGAAATGCATATGCTCTGTTGGTCACAGAGAAAAGGTAGGGGGTGTGGATCAGAAAACCAGTCAGTATCTGGTGTGACCACCATTTGCCTCATGCAGGGCAACACATCTCCTTCACATAGAGTTGATCAGGCTGTTGATTGTGGCCTGTAGAATGTTGTCCCACTCTTCTTCAATGGCTGTGCAAAATTACTGGATATTGGCGGAAACTGGAACACGCTGTCGTACACATAGATCCAGAGCAACCCAAACATGCACAATGGGTGACATGTCTGGTGAGTATGCAGGCCATGGAAGAACTGGGAGATTTTCAGGAATTGTGTACAGATCCTTGCAACATGGGGCCGTGCATTATCATGCTGAAACATGAGGCGATGGCAGCAGATGAATGGCACGACAATGGGCCTCAGGTTCTGGTCACAGTATCTCTGTGCATTGACATTGCCATCGATAAAATGCAATTGTCTTCGGTGTCCGTAGTTTATGCCTGCCCACACCATAACCCCACCTCCACCATGCAGCACTCTGTTCACAACGTTGACATCAGCAAACCGCTCTCACACACAACGCCATACCCGCTGTCTGCTATCCGCCCAGTACAGTTGAAACTGGGATTCATCAGCGAAGAGCAGACTTCTCCAGCATATGATATGTCACACCTGTCAGATGGATGGATTATCTTGGCAAAAGAGAAATGCTCTCTTACAGGGATGTAAACAAATGTGTGCACAAAATTAACCATTTCCCGGGGTCGTTTATTTCAGCTCATGAAACACGGGACGAACATTTTACATGTTGTGTTTAGATTTTTCTTCAGTGTAGATAGCCTAGCCCTAGATCCTATCATAATTATAATTCCCCCGCGGAGTTTAGTACTAGAAAGGTAGCCTAATCAGAACTATTCTGCCACCTAGTGGCAAATCACATTATTCTTAAAATCCAATTTAGTTTTTTTTATGTGGGTTTTCATGGGTTTTTTATGTGGAGGTATACACTGAGTGTACAAAACATTAGTAGCACCGTCCTAATATTAAATTGCACCCACTTTTTTGCCCTCAGAATAGCATCAATTCGTCGGGCCATGGGCTCTACAAGGTGTCGAAAGCGTTCTTCTACACTGATTGAAGTGGAATTTACTGGTGACTTCAGAAAGGGTTCATAGCTTTCAACTAGATTCACCTGGTTAGTCATGGAATTAGCAGGTGTTCGTGATGTTTTATACAAGTAGTGTATTTTGATCGGCTTTCTAATGGCTCCTCCCATCAGAACATGCCTTCTCTGTATATCTGCGCCGTATTTTAGGTGGGAAAAATTAGGTTCTACCGAGATTTGAACTCGGATCGCAGGATTCAGAGTCCTGAGTGCTAACCATTACACCATAGAACCCCGTGCTACACATTCATTCATATTGTGTATATAAATCTTATCTATGTAATAATAATACCACTGCACTGTAGTGGTTATTTTCTGTGGCGGAGTACTACTTCACTGGTGCATTTTTATTTGAAGTGCCTGCAATTCATATCGTAACAAGGAATATCGGCCTTTTTGTTTCTCCCTCTCCCCTAGCTAGACAACGTCACAACAAAATCCCGGAAGTGTCAGTCTGAAAACAGACCCGTCGCCGTTAGCTAACGGAGTGTTTCAAAATCTATTTGCTAAATCGTCGCATTTTAAACAGCTTATACAAACGAAATACTCATATCTTTTACAAAATGGGAACCAGAGATGATGAATACGATTATCTGTTTAAAGGTAACATTACAGCATGATTCTCGATATCAAAGCTAGCTTGGTAGCTAACGTTAGCTAGGCAGCTGTTTAGCTAACAGTCAAACCTTTCAATTTGTGTCTGTGAAGTATAATATAGGTGTGTGAATAGCACTGACACATTTGTTTTATAAACGAAAACTACATATTGATGATAAATTATAAACATAAATTGTGAAGCAGTTGGATTGCAACGTTAGCTACGCAAACGCCTAACGTTAGTACGTTAGCAGCTGTTTCTAAACAATGCTGACTTTTGTATGATTAAGTGACGTCGGGGTGTTTCCCGAGATAGCTAGATTGCTAGTTTAGCTAGCCAGCTGGTTAGCTTAGCTACATGCAACGAACATTGGTTATTATCTAGCTACATTCATCCGTAGATAAATAATGTGACGTTATAATCTCCCTTTCCTGTTTTTTCCCCCTCTGTGCTGTTTAATCTAAATGTCACAGATGTCACGTGTTGTGGCTATCTGTTTTGTTGTTTTCTATTTGAAGTTGATTTAACATAAAAAGCCTAAGACTAAGAATTAACGTTAGCTACACTCCACTGTGGATGATAGACTAAGAATTAGCGTTAGCTACACTCCACTGTGGATGATAGACTAAGAAGTAACGTTAGCTACACTCCACTGTGGATGATAGACTAAGAAGTAACGTTAGCTACACTCCACTGTGGATGATAGACTAAGAAGTAACGTTAGCTACACGCCACTGTGGATGATAGACTAAGAATTAACGTTAGCTACACACCACTGTGGATGATAGACTAAGAATTAACGTTAGCTACACTCCACTGTGGATGTTTGACCGTGTCACTGCAAAAGTGAATGGTGGTGGTCAGATATTTTATGCGATGGAATCTTGTCTATGTAGCACCACGTGATGTAACTAAGTCATATCCCCATGTAATTGCTACACATTGACCTTTTGGTAGGGCCTGATTAATGCAGGAGGTTACATGGGTTGAAGCCCTGGGGGCCAAAACCGCAGGGGCCCATGAGGCAGAGAAAAATTCAAGTGTGTGTGTGTGTAATCCGGCCCTGACCTTTTGGGGTCAATAAAGATTTTTATTGAATTGAATCCATCAGCCATTAACGTTGTGTTCCAGTGGTTCTGATAGGAGACTCGGGTGTGGGCAAGAGCAACCTGCTCTCTCGTTTCACCCGGAATGAGTTTAACCTGGAGAGTAAGAGCACCATTGGAGTGGAGTTTGCCACCCGCAGTATCCAGGTGGATGGGAAAACGGTGAAGGCTCAGATCTGGGACACGGCAGGACAGGAGCGCTACCGGGCTATCACCTCAGCGTGAGTATGCTGTAGGGTAAAGTTGCCCCTAGATGCTGATCTGGGGTCAGTTTAGCATTTTCCCCCACTAATGGTTAACGTTAGGATTGGGGAAGGTAAGCTGATCCTAGATCTGTACCAGAGTTTACAATAGGAAGATTTGGCGCTGGACAAGTGACCGGGAATAATTTTATTTATTGAACCTTTGAGAAATTTACCGGTCATCCATATGTAATATATTACATTTAGCAGACTCCACTTACAGTCATGTAATATATTATATTTAGCAGACTCCACTTACAGTCATGTAATATATTACATTTATCAGACTCCATTTACAGTCATGTAATATATGCCATTTAGCAGACTCCACTTACAGTCATGTAATATATTCCATTTAGCAAACTCCACTTACAGTCATGTAATATATTCCATTTAGCAGACTCCACATACAGTCATGTAATATATTCCATTTAGCAGACTCCACATACAGTCATGTAATATATTCCATTTAGCAGACTCCACATACAGTCATGTAATATATTCCATTTAGCAGACTCCACATACAGTCATGTAATATATTCCATTTAGCCGACTCCACATACAGTCATGTAATATATTCCATTTAGCAGACTCCACTTACAGTCATGTAATATATTCCATTTAGCAGACTCCACTTACAGTCATGTAATATATTCCATTTAGCAGACTCCACTTACAGTCATGTAATATATTCCATTTAGCAGACTCCACTTACAGTCATGTAATATTCCATTTATCAGACTCCACTTACAGTCATGTAATATATTACATTTAGCAGACTCCACTTAGTCATGTAATATATTCCATTTATCAGACTCCACTTACAGTCATGTAATATATTACATTTAGCAGACTCCACTTAGTCATGTAATATATTACATTTAACAGACTCCACTTACAGTCATGTAATATATTCCATTTAACAGACTCCACTTAGTCATGTAATATATTCCATTTATCAGACTCCACTTACAGTCATGTAATATATTCCATTTATCAGACTCCACTTACAGTCATGTAATATATTCCATTTATTAGACCCACTTAGTCATGTAATATATTCCATTTACACCAACGCAGGCAGCGCCATCAATAAACGAGGAATGTTGGCCAAATGAGCCTCATTTACATGTCCTTAACAGCCTGTAACTAATTACAAAACACTATTCCTTGCAACGGATGTGTAGCATATGCAGAACTTTATAGCCTATTGTTTTATTGGTTTTTACTTTCCTAAAACAATAATTGTCCATTTCACTGTTCAGTTGTCTGAGATTTGACCACTGAATGCATTAGGCCATTGTATTAGGGCATTGTGTTAGGCCATTGTGTTAGGCCATTGCGTCAGGGCATTGCGTTAGGGCATTGCATTAGGACATTGCGTCAGGGCATTGCGTTAGGGCATTGCGTCAGGCCGTTGCGTCAGGGCATTGCGTTAGGGCATTGCGTTAGGGCATTGCGTTAGGGCATTGCATTAGGGCATTGCATTAGGGCATTGCGTTAGGCCATTGTGTTAGGGCATTGCGTCAGGGCATTGCGTCAGGGCATTGCGTCAGGGCATTGCATTAGGGCATTGCATTAGGGCATTGTATTAGGGCATTGCATTAGGCCATTGCATTAGGCCATTGCGTCAGGGCATTGCGTCAGGGCATTGCGTCAGGGCATTGCGTCAGGGCATTGCGTCAGGGCATTGCGTCAGGGCATTGCGTCAGGGCATTGCGTCAGGGCATTGCGTCAGGGCATTGCGTCAGGGCATTGCGTCAGGGCATTGCGTCAGGGCATTGCGTCAGGTATCGTTATTATTACGTTACTGTATCCTGTAATCCCACTGAGACTCGTTACTGTATCCTGTAATCCCACTGAGACTCGTTACTGTATCCTGTAATCCCACTGAGACTCGTTACTGTATCCTGTAATCCCACTGAGACTCGTTACTGTATCCTGTAATCCCACTGAGACTCGTTACTGTATCCTGTAATCCCACTGAGACTCGTTACTGTATCCTGTAATCCCACTGAGACTCGTTACTGTATCCTGTGCTCCTGTCTGTCCTGTGCTCAATGTATGTTTGGTGCTGGTGTGGAAGCAGGGAGGATATTTCAGTGTCAGTATGAACACAGTCGGGGACGTAAGGTATCAAGTGTCTCAGAGGAGGAGAGAGTTCTGCCTTTTAGATCATAATGATGGAGATTTCATGGACAAACTGCTTCCTGGAGAAGTGGAGAGGGAGGATAGATGTTTTACATCAGAACTCTGAATATAGTAGGCCTAATCCCTAACGGTCATCTTTCCTTCAGTGTCCTCCTCGTGTATCATGGGAAAGAGCTTAGAGGTTACTGTCTCTCTCTCTATTGGTTAATGCACATTGATCTCAGAAGGATTCAACTCCGGTGATGTGTGTGAACTCAGCCCCCTAGCCAAAGACACAGTACTATCATGTCCTAGTGGATAGGAGTCAAAGACACAGTACTATCGTGTCCTAGTGGATAGGAGTCAAAGACACAGTACTATCGTGTCCTAGTGGATAGGAGTCAAAGACACAGTACTATCATGTCCTAGTGGATAGGAGTCCAGTCAGACACAGTACTATCGTGTCCTAGTGGATAGGAGTCAAAGACACAGTACTATCATGTCCTAGTGGATAGGAGTCCAGTTAGACACAGTACTATCATGTCCTAGTGGATAGGAGTCCAGTCAGACACAGTACTATCATGTCCTAGTGGATAGGAGTCCAGTTAGACACAGTACTATCGTGTCCTAGTGGATAGGAGTCCAGTCAGACACAGTACTAACATGTCCTAGTGGATAGGAGTCCAGTCAGACACAGTACTATCGTGTCCTAGTGGATAGGAGTCCAGTCAGACACGGTACTATCATGTCCTAGTGGATAGGAGTCCAGTCAGACACAGTACTATCGTGTCCTAGTGGATAGGAGTCCAGTCAGACACAGTACTAACATGTCCTAGTGGATAGGAGTCCAGTTAGACACAGTACTATCGTGTCCTAGTGGATAGGAGTCCAGTCAGACACAGTACTATCGTGTCCTAGTGGATAGGAGTCCAGTCAGACACAGTACTATCGTGTCCTAGTGGATAGGAGTACAGAAGTTTTTTTTAACCACTGTGCTGTTGCTTGAGCTCATTGAGGGTCTAGACCGGGGTACTGTAAAGCTCATTGAGGGTCTAGACCGGGGTAGTGTAAAGCTCATTGAGGGTCTAGACCGGTGTACTGTAAAGCTCATTGAGGTTCTATACCGGGGTACTGTAAAGCTCATTGAGGGTCTAGACCGGGGTACTGTAAAGCTCATTGAGGGTCTAGACCGGGGTACTGTAAAGCTCATTGAGGGTCTATACCGGGGTACTGTAAAGCTCATTGAGGGTCTAGACCGGGGTACTGTAAAGCTCATTGAGGGTCTAGACCGGGGTACTGTAAAGCTCATTGAGGGTCTAGACCGGGGTACTGTAAAGCTCATTGAGGGTCTAGACCGGGGTACTGTAAAGCTCATTGTGCCCTGTTGTTAAAAGGGCTATAATGGTACGCTGGCTTTTATTGATAAAATTGACCATGCCTCTTTGTCCACTGTTGATGATGTCATGGTGCAGGTACTACAGAGGCGCGGTGGGGGCCCTGTTGGTCTATGACATCGCCAAGCACCTGACCTATGAAAATGTGGAGCGGTGGTTGAAAGAGCTGAGAGACCATGCAGACACCAACATCGTCATCATGCTGGTCGGCAACAAGAGCGACCTGCGCCACCTCCGGGCCGTGCCCACCGACGAGGCCCGGGCGTTCGCAGGTTAGAGATGCCTCGCCGTTCTGAACTAGTGTCAGACGCTGAACAAGCTGCATACATTTCTGTTTTCTACTTTCCTTCATTTATGATGCTGCTTTCTCACAAAAAATGTATGTTTTAATGTCACTTTTTATGCTTGCATTCATTCCTGTGGAATGTTCCATGACTGGTACAGCCTGGTACAGTCTCTGTTCCATAACTGGTAGTCTCTAATGTTCCATAACTGGTACAGCCTCTAACTTATTTTCTTACGTTGTTTTTGTTCCCTCAGAGAAAAACGGTTTGTCTTTCCTTGAGACGTCAGCCCTGGATTCCACCAACGTTGAAACGGCTTTCCAGACCATTCTGACAGGTGTGTGTGTCATGTTCTTTTTTCTGTCACACCTGTTGATTTCATCTGCTATCTTGGCAAGACAGACTGTCATATCCAATCTTCTCTCTCCCTCCCTTTCTCCCTCTCCCCTCCATCAGAAATCTATCGTATCGTCTCTCAGAAGCAGATGTCAGAGCGTCAGGAGAGCGACATGTCTCCTAGCAACAATGTGGTCAACATCCAGGTGCAGCCCACTGAGAACAAACCAAAGATGCAGTGCTGTCAGAACATCTAGCCCCGCCCACATTACCACTACACCTCCACCCCCTCATATACCCTGTACCCCCTCATATACCCTGTACCCCAACCTTTACCCCCTCATATACCCTCTACCCCCTCATATACCCTGTACCCCCACCTCTACCCCCTCATATACCCTGTATACCCATCTTGTTTTAGCTCGCCCGGTGAACCCGGTTGGGTGGAGATTTCACTTTAGAACCAATTTAATGGTCTCTCAAATGTGTGAATTTGGCCCACCCGGCTCTCAGGGTGAGGTAAACCGGATGCACCCACTTACTCAGTCTCATAGGAGTAGTCCCCTCCTCCACTCCCTCCCTCCTCCTCTCCCTCTCTCCTTCATCCTCTCCCCCACTCCCTCCTCTCCCTACTCTTCCTCTCCCCCTCTCTCTCTCCCCCCCACTCCCTCTCTCCTCCTCTCTCTCTCCCTCCACTCCCTCCCCCTCTTCCTCGCTCCCTCCTCTCCCTCCCTACTGATCATGATCTGAGAAGCCTAGTCAGTGTCTGGAGTAGTGTGTTCCCCAGCTGAGCCTTTTCAGACAGGAAGGCATTTATATTTCTCACTTAGATTTAATACTGTTGATGCGCTGACATGTCTTACACAGAAATGTCTTAATATATTCATGTGATTTTTCATTTTCTTCAATTTATGACTTCCATTTTGTGTGTTCCTTGATTTTTTTTTACCTGTCTTTTTTTAAACGTTTTTTTTTCTTCAAATATTGTATCATATTTCCTACTAATGTATATGTATTTAAAGCACACTGAGAATGCTCTGATGTGTATCTGTCTACGACCCCCTCCCATCAGTTAGCCTCGCTCCCTCCCTCTCTCTTTAGTACAATGTAATGTTTGACAACGGTAGGTTTTTCCAAACATGTGGATGTATTAAGCACAGTGTACTAGATAGAATGTATGCTCCCTGGTCCATTGTGATAGGTGGAGTTTGACAATTGATCTGATTGCTGTAAATAGCTTAAGTAAAGACTTGTGCATTAGATCTGTTTGCGGATGGCTTCAACCATGCCAATGGACAGACAGGGCAGGCATCAAAGTACCTAACACGTAGAGGAACAACAGCTTTGTAAAAACACTTTTTAAACGTTTCCCCAAATGGAACCCTATGCCCTACCATATATAGTGCACTACTTGTGACCAGGGCCCATAGGGTTCCATTTGGGACACAGTATTCGTCACTTTGTTTACAGTCAGCCTGTGGCAGGTCAGCTTAGCATGTTAGGATAATGATGATGTCACTTCATGGCACCGCTTTGCATGTTTTTTTATCTTGGTTTAAAAGATAACTGAGTTATCATAACTCTCTGACTGAATTTATCACGGAGTTATCGTAACTCTGACTGAATTTATAACTGAGTTATCATAACTCTCTGACTGAATTTATCACTGAGTTATCAGTACTCTCTGACTGAATTTATCACTGAGTTATCAGTACTCTCTGACTGAATTTATCACTGAGTTATCAGTACTCTCTGACTGAATTTATCACTGAGTTATCGTAACTCTCTGACTGAATTTATCACTGAGTTATCGTAACTCTCTGACTGAATTTATCACTGAGTTATCGTAACTCTCTGACTGAATTTATCACTGAGTTATCAGTACTCTCTGACTGAATTTATCACTGAGTTATCGTAACTCTCTGACTGAATTTATCACTGAGTTATCGTAACTCTCAGACTGAATTTATCACTGAGTTATCGTAACTCTCAGACTGAATTTATCACTGAGTTATCAGTACTCTCTGACTGAATTTATCACTGAGTTATCAGTACTCTCTGACTGAATTTATCACTGAGTTATCGTAACTCTGACTGAATTTATCACTGAGTTATCGTAACTCTGACTGAATTTATCACTGAGTTATCGTAACTCTCTGACTGAATTTATCACTGAGTTATCGTAACTCTCTGACTGAATCTATCACTGAGTTATCGTAACTCTCTGACTGAATTTATCACTGAGTTATCGTAACTCTCTGACTGAATTTATCACTGAGTTATCGTAACTCTCTGACTGAATTTATCACTGAGTTATCGTAACTCTCTGACTGAATTTATCACTGAGTTTTCGTAACTCCCTGACTGAATTTATCACTGAGTTTTCGTAACTCTGACTGAATCTATCACTGAGTTTTCGTAACTCCCTGACTGAATGTGAAACACTACCATTGCCCAGAGGATGCAGTTGGCTAGACGGTGACCGTGGTGAAATAATATAGAAGTTTGTCCATTAAACATTTCTGAACTCTCTTGGATAAATTGAGTGTACATAGTTACAGACGTCTTTAAAAACATAGTCGGAGATGTCTGTAACAGGAAGTGACTAGCTTTATAGTCAGTCAGGGACTTCATTTCAATTCAGAAAATACACCTAATTCCAATTGCACATTTTCCTCATTGAAAAACATGGGAGAGAATAAGGTATTTCTGTTTTTACTTTGTGACTTGAAATAGCATTAGTCAGTCAAATTACACATTAGGTTCCTATTTTCAACATGATCAAACTACAGAATAATGATACCCGCTGTAGTGTTCTGGCCCAAACAACTAAAATCAAGTCAAATCACATTTTATTTGTCACAAACACATGTATAGTAGATGTTATTGCGGTTGTAGTGAAATGCCTTGTGCAACAGTGCAATAATATCTAACAATTCACAACATTACACACCATTTAAAAGTAAAAGAATGGAATTAAGAAATATATAAAATATTAGGACGAGCGATGGCGGAGTGGCACAGACTAGAATACAGTAGAATAGAATACAGTATATACATATGAAATGAGTCAAGCAGAAATATGTAAACAACATTAAACATATAAAATATGTAACCAACACATTCTAGGTATTTCTCTTCAAGTAATACCTTCTCTTGAATATGCATGTATACTACATCTAGTGTAAATGTGATGCTATACTATATTCTATGCAGCGACAGTCCGATACCAGAGAATATTAATTGACATATTTTATTTGACGAAATATCAAACTGTGGGGGAAAAAAAGATATGTCATGAAATTAGTTGCTGACAAGATACTATTCAATAGGAATCAGGCTGGCCTTGTATTACTGGTCTAGTTATGTGTTCATAATCAGGCTGGTAATCTAGCCTTGTATTACTGGTCTAGTTATGTGTTCATAATCAGGCTGGTAATCTAGCCTTGTATTACTGGTCTAGTTATGTGTTCATAATCAGGCTGGTAATCTAGCCTTGTATTGCTGGTCTAGTTATGTGTTCATAATCAGGCTGGTAATCTAGCCTTGTATTACTGGTCTAGTTATGTGTTCATAATCAGGCTGGTAATCTAGCCTTGTATTACTGGTCTAGTTATGTGTTCATAATCAGGCTGGTAATCTAGCCTTGTATTACTGGTCTAGTTATGTGTTCATAATCAGGCTGGTAATCTAGCCTTGTATTGCTGGTCTAGTTATGTGTTCATAATCAGGCTGGTAATCTAGCCTTGTATTACTGGTCTAGTTATGTGTTCATAATCAGGCTGGTATTCTAGCCTTGTATTACTGGTCTAGTTATGTGTTCATAATCAGGCTGGTATTCTAGCCTTGTATTACTGGTCTAGTTATGTGTTCATAATCAGGCTGGTATTCTAGCCTTGTATTACTGGTCTAGTTATGTGTTCATAATCAGGCTGGTATTCTAGCCTTGTATTACTGGTCTAGTTATGTGTTCATAATCAGGCTGGTATTCTAGCCTTGTATTACTGGTCTAGTTATGTATTCATAATCAGGCTGGTATTCTAGCCTTGTATTGCTGGTCTAGTTATGTGTTCATAATCAGGCTGGTATTCTAGCCTTGTATTGCTGGTCTAGTAATGTGTTCATAATCAGGCTGGTCTATCAGTTTGCGTTCATGTCAAGAAGCATCTGTTAGTAAAACATCATGTTTTAAATACATAGATTGGATCTTTGTCCCAAATGTCACCCTATTCTAAAGTAGTGCACTAGATAGGGAATAGGGTGACATCCATATACTGGGTCACATTATTTAGGTTAGCTGCTGTTCACTCTCAGTGCCTCCCTCTACCACTCATTAAAATCCAATAACTCAACTAACCACCTCTACTCCCATCTACCATAGAACGTTCCTACTGGTCAACTAACCACCTCTACTTCCATCTACCATAGAACGTTCCTACTGGTCAACTAACCACCTCTACTCCCATCTACCATAGAACGTTCCTACTGGCCAACTAACCACCTCTACTCCCATCTACCATAGAACGTTCCTACTGGCCAACTAACCACCTCTACTCCCATCTACCATAGAACGTTCCTACTGGCCAACTAACCACCTCTACTCCCATCTACCATAGAACGTTCCTACTGGTCAACTAACCACCTCTACTCCCATCTACCATAGAACGTTCCTACTGGTCAACTAACCACCTCTACTCCCATCTACCATAGAACGTTCCTACTGGTCAACTAACCACCTCTACTCCCATCTACCATAGAACGTTCCTACTGGCCAACTAACCACCTCTACTCCCATCTACCATATAACGTTCCTACTGGTCAACTAACCACCTCTACTCCCATCTACCATAGAACGTTCCTACTGGTCAACTAACCACCTCTACTCCCATCTACCATAGAACGTTCCTACTGGTCAACTAACCACCTCTACTCCCATCTACCATAGAACGTTCCTACTGGTCAACTAACCACCTCTACTCCCATCTACCATAGAACGTATCTACTTACCGGCCAACCACCCTCTATATAGCTCCAGCTATCACCAGACAGACCTGCATCAAATACTTCTAAATACTTGAGCTGATTCTGTTTGCCTTGTTCAATGGGACCAACAGAATAGTCCCAAAAGTGCAAACCCACCAAGCTAAATCACGCGCACCTCAAAATACTTGGAAATACTTTACAATTATTTCCCAGTCTTTTCTGAAATATGAAGTATTTAAAAGTATTTTTTAGACACAGTTATGTACTTTTTGCCCAGATCTGGTCTGGCTCTTATCACGTTGTCCAGTGTTATCACAGTCCGTCACATTAAAGCCTGTTTACACCAAGCTGCCTCTTACTTCAACACATGGCTTTCTACTTCATTAATATAGTCCCAACATTATTATTATGCCTTACGTATGTAGCTAGGTCATTATTATTATGCCTTACGTATGTAGCTAGGTCATTATTATCTGTTCTGCTGAGCTCTGCTTGTTCCATATTAAAACCCCTTCATGTATATCCTCTCTCTCTATAAGCCACCTGCTTTAGGCAGAGGAACAGTGATGTGTGTAAACGGTGAGGCTAACTAAGGATAGAACCGTTAGATGTCACGGTCGGGCTCCATTTCAGTTCAGACAATCCAGAAAGTAAACTGAAATGTATTTCCTGGTTTGACTGCATTAAAATGGTATTGAAACCCAACCATGAGAGGTGTAATGTAACCTGATAATCCCCACCTCAATGCTGCAGCTAGATGCCATGCTTAACAAGTCCATAGAGTCTCTAATGTAGTGATATTACTATAGCCTGGTCCCAGATCTGCCTCTAATTACTATAGCCTGGTCCCAGATCTGTCTCTAATTACTATAGCCTGGTCCCAGATCTGCCTCTAATGTAGTGATATTACTATAGCCTGGTCCCAGATATGCCTCTAATTACTATAGCCTGGTCCCAGATCTGTCTCTAATTACTATAGCCTGGTCCCAGATCTGCCTCTTATTACTACAGCCTGGTCCCAGATCTGCCTCTAATGTAGTGATATTACTATAGCCTGGTCTCAGATCTGCCTCTAATTACTATAGCCTGGTCCCAGATCTGTCTCTAATTACTATAGCCTGGTCCCAGATCTGCCTCTTATTACTATAGCCTGGTCCCAGATCTGCCTCTAATGTAGTGATATTACTATAGCCTGGTCTCAGATCTGCCTCTAATGTAGTGATATTACTATAGCCTGGTCTCAGATCTGTTTTTGTTTTTGCCCAGTCCATTGTCAAGCCAAACCATGTTTTACATGACAGTTCCATATGGAGTTGGGAAGAGAGCATAAACAGACTGGCACCCAGGCTAATATTACTACCACCAGAAATAGAACTAAAATGACATTTCGGAATTCAAATGACATTCCTGGTGGCACTAAGGTCACTACATATCCTGTATACGGGTGGGATGTTTACGTACAAAACCGATGCCGGGGTCGGGGTGAATTCCATTTCAATTCCAGTCAATTCAAGAAGTTCAAATTCTCTTTTCAATTAATTTTTTGGGGGTGAATTGTTTACTTTTCCGAAATTGAAATGGAATTGACGCCAACCCTGGCGCGTGCATCCGAGAGGCAGGAAACTGACAGGGTTGGCTTACAATCATAGGATTATTGACAACATGTAAACTATATTTAGTCTCTAAATGTTTATTGAAAACATAAATCAGTTTACATCATTGTTGTAACGTTGCCAGGCAACCCATCTATAGTTCCACTGCTCTTATCACTGATGTAGGACGGGAGGTTCCTGCTAAATCACATTACTAATATTTCAGAGTTAGCCTGGTTAAACCAGACTCGAGTGCTGCGCTCACCATTTGAAACAACAGTGACATGTAGCTAAATCAGTTGTGATTCCAGGCTAATTCAGAGTGTTCTGTTGAACTCCTACTGTAGCTGTATTTGTGTGTGATGGTGGTATTGTAACCATGGAAATATAGCGCTTGAGCCCCGTGTGTGTGTGCGTGTGTGTGTATAGAAGCAAAGGTAGGTAGCTATTGAGTGTGTGAGTCCATCTGACAGTACCAATGGCGTTATCTAACAGACGGTACTGTCAGCCTGTCAACACACAACTAGGGCACCATATTCCCTATCTAGTGCACTACTGTTGACCAGGGCCCATAGGGATCTGGTCAAAAGTAGTGCACTAGATAGGGTATATAGGATACCATTTCGAACTAGCAGTCTATGGAAGTGTAGAGAAGTGATTGTTTTTGTCCTTGTTTGAAAAATGATTTCAAGCCTTCTCATATACCTCCATTGTTTTTTAATGAACTGTGTTTTTGGTTCATGATTGTTGTCGAACTATAATGACATGCTGTCACTATAACTGATTGTAATTCCATTGTAAAACATTTGAAAGTCAAACGATGTAATTTCAATGCATTTGGAGGATTATATGTGTGGGGGGGGGTAGTCGAAACGGACGCTTTTATGTTTTGTACAGATTGATCAATTGTATAATTGTGTTTTTGTTTAATCTTAAGTTATCAATTCATATTAATAAAGCGCACCAGTCATAAACATTTCAACTCTCTTAGTTGGTATTTGCATACAAAGGCAGAATAACATTTAATTTGGTAACAAATTATCGGACATTTAATTTGGTAACATTTATTGGACATTTCATTTGGTAACAAATTATTGGACAGTATTTTCTGACAAGGAATTCATGGCGAGCAGCACGGTTGGGGTCATTTACACTGAAATTCCAATTTTCTTCAATGCTTTTCATTTAGGAAAATGTGAAATCGGAAAAATAGCAGCGAGCAGCAATGAACGGGGTTCACAGGATGGCAGAAAGGACACAAGATCAGTTAGATAACAAAGCAAGCACTCAATCATGTAGGAACTATCTTCCTTTATGTGCAATCAGTGAAAGCATTACCATGTTTATCTCAATACCACACGGATGATGCAAGTGAGGTTTAGTCTAGTAATGTAGGTTGGTTATTTTGAATGCAGCAGGTAATCATTCTTAAAGCAATTCCTTCATGTATTGAGTGTTATATATGCTGACTGCGCAAGCCACATAAAAAGGCAACAATATGTGATAATAAAGAAATACTAATCAAGATATTTCATATTGTTAATCTTCATAATTTAAATCTAACATTCATTTGCATGAAACAGTCCACTTGATCAATAGGTATTGCTCTAGATCCCATGGTGCCACTGGTGCCAATGACATCTATAGTGGTGCCAATGACATCTATACTGGTGCCGATGACATCTATAGTGGTGCCAATGACATCTATAGTGGTGCCAATGACATCTATAGTGGTGCCAATGACATTTATAGTGGTGCCAATGACATCTATAGTGGTGCCAATGACATCTATAGTGGTGCCAATGACATCTATAGTGGTGCCAATGACATCTATAGTGGTGCCAATGACATCTATAGTGGTGCCAGTGACATATATAGTGGTGCCAAGGACATCTATAGTGGTGCCAAGGACATCTATAGTGGTGCCAGTGACATCTATAGTGGTGCCAATGACATCTATAGTAGTGCCAATGACATCTATAGTGGTGCCAATGACATCTATAGTGGTGCCAGTGACATCTATAGTGGTGCCAATGACATCTATAGTAGTGCCAATGACATCTATAGTAGTGCCAATGACTTCTATAGTGGTGCCAATGACATCTATAGTGGTGCCAGTGACATCTATAGTGGTGCCAATGACATCTATAGTGGTGCCAATGACATCTATAGTGGTGCCAGTGACATCTATAGTGGTGCCAGTGACATCTATAGTAGTGCCAATGACATCTATAGTGGTGCCAGTGACATCTATAGTGGTGCCAATGACATCTATAGTAGTGCCAATGACATCTATAGTAGTGCCAATGACTTCTATAGTGGTGCCAATGACATCTATAGTGGTGCCAATGACATCTATAGTGGTGCCAGTGACATCTATAGTGGTGCCAATGACATCTATAGTGGTGCCAGTGACATCTATAGTGGTGCCAATGACATCTATAGTGGTGCCAATGACATCTATAGTGGTGCCAGTGACATCTATAGTGGTGCCAGTGACATCTATAGTGGTGCCAATGACATCTATAGTGGTGCCAGTGACATCTATAGTGGTGCCAATGACATCTATAGTAGTGCCAATGACATCTATAGTGGTGCCAGTGACATCTATAGTGGTGCCAATGACATCTATAGTAGTGCCAATGACATCTATAGTAGTGCCAATGACTTCTATAGTGGTGCCAATGACATCTATAGTGGTGCCAATGACATCTATAGTGGTGCCAGTGACATCTATAGTGGTGCCAATGACATCTATAGTGGTGCCAGTGACATCTATAGTGGTGCCAATGACATCTATAGTGGTGCCAATGACATCTATAGTGGTGCCAATGACATCTATAGTGGTGCCAGTGACATCTATAGTGGTGCCAGTGACATCTATAGTGGTGCCAGTGACATCTATAGTGGTGCCAGTGACATCTATAGTGGTGCCAGTGACATCTATAGTGGTGCCAGTGACATCTATAGTGGTGCCAATGACATCTATAGTGGTGCCAGTGACATCTATAGTGGTGCCAGTGACATCTATAGTGGTGCCAGTGACATCTATAGTGGTGCCAGTGACATCTATAGTGGTGCCAGTGACATCTATAGTGGTGCCAGTGACATCTATAGTGGTGCCAGTGACATCTATAGTGGTGCCAGTGACATCTATAGTGGTGCCAATGACATCTATAGTGGTGCCAATGACATCTATAGTGGTGCCAGTGACATCTATAGTGGTGCCAGTGACATCTATAGTGGTGCCAACTGGTCTGCCATCTAAGGTTGCAGTGACTTTATATTCACACAGCTTCTAAGGACATATACATAAGGTTTACATACCAAATTTCATGGCCCCTTGTCCATCGGTTCAATTCGTATAGCCCTGGTGTGATATGGTGTCATCTAGTGGTATAGCGTGTCTGACTTTGAATGCAGCAAGTAATCATTCTCAGATTCATTTGAAGATAATTCATTGAGTCTATATACCAAAATCTGGAGTCAATCTGACACAAAAAAATTAATGAGAAGATGTTTACAGTATTTTAGCATTAGCATATGTGCTAACGTACATATATACGTACAGTATGGCCATATTTGAATGCAGCAACAAACAAAAAAAATCTCAAAACCATTAAAGACTGATACAAAGAGTCTACATACAAAATGTGGAGTGAATCTGACGCCATGGTTCATGAGGAGATGATGACTGCGGATGATTTTGAGCTTTAGTGTTACATTTACATTTTTTTTTTTAAATGTATCAATATCAAATTCAGTGAGGTTCATCTTAGGGATGTCCTTGATAGCGATGAGTTTCAAGTTGATAGCCCTGACTGTGGACTGGATTTACAGTGGTTCAAATGGACAGGTGAAATCAGATTTTTAGATATGTCAATAACTCAGCCATCTCTTAACCAATCCCTCAGCTTTTCTCAAACTACGACATGTACCATGGGACTACATTTCTAATTATTTGGTGTCATTTGGACCTATGGTTCATGAGAATAATATTTTTTTTAAGTATTTTTTGCATATTAACATACAGTATGTGCTAATATGCATCTATTGGTATAGTGTGGCCATCTTGGAACGCATCAGCTTTATTTTCTCAAACTCTTTAGGGACTATTGTGATCCAAAGACCAAATCTGGAGTGAATCTGACTTTTAGTCCAGGAGAAGAAGATTTGTTACTATTATTTAAAGCATTAGCGTTAAATAGTCAAAAAAAAGTGTATCGTTAATATTTTTCCCTTATTAGTTTAAGATCTCAATGCCAAACTTAACATGGTTCATCATGGTAATGACTCTAAAAATGTTTCCTGATTGATCAATAACTCATCTCTTAACCAATCCCTGAGTCAAACTAAGTTGATAGAATATACCATACATACACAATGTGTGATTTGGTTTTATGGTTCATGAGAAAACATTTTTTTTCTTCTTGTAAAGTTTTCCAAAATGTCCAAGATGGAGAAAAATCTATCCTTATGGGTCCTTGAGGTAAATGTGTTTAGCATGAGTAAAAACACCTGACATACAAAGTTTCAAGTCTCTAGGTCAAACGGGGCGACGCATATGAGGGTTTAAGGGAGACTTCTTATAACAGCGCCACCTACAGGCCCGTCGGTGCCATTCCTTCACCAAGTTACTCATGGCCTCTAGTGTCTGTGTGCCAAATTAGAACACAAAATAGTTACCAATCTATGCTTGAGTTATTTGACCATGTCAAGACCCCCCCAAAAATTTATACAGAGAAGAACAATACGTTTCACAGCCAACGATCTATTTTGGTTGACCCTGAACGATTACAATTGATTATGGGGTCTTCTAAAGATCCCCACCATTGATTATGTTGTTATTAATTTGCTTACATGCCATTGTACTTATGCTCACTGTATAGCTGAATATTGAGGCCTCTGTCTGTGTCTAGCTCTCTGCCAAAACCCGCAGCCCCGCGTCTGTGAGAAAAGGTGAGAAAAGGGTGATAGCGAGACACAGAGAAGACAGCGTCTGTTTTTCTCTGAAACAAGGGCAGATTTGCATACCGCTGAGACAGGTTCTCAGAAACTTTGTGTTAAGAATAACTTGTTCTTCTAGCTGCACATGCAGGTTTTGGACATAGGAGATCATACCATAAGCTGGAGGTCACACCATAAGGTGGAGGTCACACAGTAAGGTGGAGGTCACACAGTAAGGCGGAGGTCACACCGTAAGGTGGAGGTCACACCATAAGGTGGAGGTCACACAGTAAGGTGGAGGTCACACAGTAAGGTGGAGGTCACACACTAAGGTGGAGGTCACACTGTAAGGCGGAGGTCACACTGTAAGGCGGAGGTCACACCGTAAGGCGGAGGTCACACCATAAGGTGGTCACACCGTAAGGCGGAGGTCACACCGTAAGGCGGAGGTCACACCGTAAGGCGGAGGTCACACCGTAAGGCGGAGGTCACACCGTAAGGCATGATCTTGGGTATATAAGATCCTGTCTTTTGTTCGGGGCAGAACTCAGGAGAGACATCAGTTGTATGTCTGATGTTTGATCTTTGACTTCTGTCTACAGCTGTATTTTGATAAAAATTGTTATGATTTATAAGTGCACATTTTGAGTGTTCCTTATTTGTTAAGTAAACAACGGAGGCCAGAAAAGTGGAACCAACAACCCTGGTGAGCAGTAAGTCACAGTCGAGACAATTCTTATCCAGAGCAACTTGGGTTATGTGCCCTGCTGAATATTTTTTTACATAATCAGTTCGTGATTCGAACCAGCGACCTTTCGGTTACTGGTCCGCTAGGCTACATGCCCCCCCCCTCCCCCCCAGACAAGACAACACTCCCCCTCGCCCTGAGCTATGGCATCTTTATTGAAGTTTAAAACACTTTAAAAGAGGAAAAAGTCAAAGCAGCGTTGGGTTACATCAGGTTACATCAGACTCTGGGAATTCTAGACTATGTCCCAAATGGCACCTTAGTCTTTTAATAGTGAACCACTTTTGACCAGTGCTCTGGTGCACTATGAAGGGAAAAGGGTGCGAGTTGGGACGTACCTCTTATCCTTATGAGGAGAAATATCAACTAACAAACTAACAAAGCCATGAGGGGGGAAAAAACTGTGTGTGTATGATTGTCCTGTTACTCATGTTGGGCCCAATTCAGACATGGATATGTTGTCTTAAGTCCATGTTAAGTATACTTACCTCAAGTCTGAATCGGGCCTGTTATAAACATGTCATTGTTATTGGTTGAATTGGCTGAATATTCATGTAGAGATAGAGATCAATGTAATGGTTCTGTCGTTACCACATTGTGTCACAGGGTGTAAAAGTATACATCTAATTATTACAGGGTAACTATAACTTAACATGGTGATGTGCATCGTTCACAAATATGAACTGGTTTCTCTACAATGGTGCTACATTTGGAAATGGGACTTCATCATTTCCAGTGAACATGTTGGCAGCATCAATACCTCTTAACCGTTCTCTTTTCCTTCGTGTCATCAATACCTCTGAACCGTTCTCTTTTCCTTCGTGTCATCAATACCTCTTAACCGTTCTCTTTTCCTTCATGGCATCAATACCTCTGAACCGTTCTCTTTTCCTTCGTGTCATCAATACCTCTGAACCGTTCTCTTTTCCTTCGTGTCATCAATACCTCTGAACCGTTCTCTTTTCCTTCGTGTCATCAATACCTCTGAACCGTTCTCTTTTCCTTCATGTCATCAATACCTCTGAACCGTTCTCTTTTCCTTCGTGTCATCAATACCTCTGAACCGTTCTCTTTTCCTTCGTGTCATCAATACCTCTGAACCGTTCTCTTTTCCTTCGTGTCATCAATACCTCTTAACCGTTCTCTTTTCCTTCGTGTCATCAATACCTCTGAACCGTTCTCTTTTCCTTCATGGCATCAATACCTCTTAACCGTTCTCTTTTCCTTCGTGTCATCAATACCTCTTAACCGTTCTCTTTTCCTTCGTGTCATCAATACCTCTTAACCGTTCTCTTTTCCTTCGTGTCATCAATACTTCTGAACCGTTCTCTTTTCCTTCGTGTCATCAATACCTCTTAACCGTTCTCTTTTCCTTCATGGCATCAATACCTCTGAACCGTTCTCTTTTCCTTCGTGTCATCAATACCTCTTAACCGTTCTCTTTTCCTTCATGTCATCAATACCTCTGAACCGTTCTCTTTTCCTTCATGTCATCAATACCTCTGAACCGTTCTCTTTTCCTTCGTGTCATCAATACCTCTGAACCGTTCTCTTTTCCTTCGTGTCATCAATACCTCTGAACCGTTCTCTTTTCCTTCGTGTCATCAATACCTCTTAACCGTTCTCTTTTCCTTCATGTCATCAATACCTCTGAACCGTTCTCTTTTCCTTCGTGTCATCAATACCTCTTAACCGTTCTCTTTTCCTTCGTGTCATCAATACCTCTGAACAGTTCTCTTTTCCTTCGTGTCATCAATACTTCTGAACCGTTCTCTTTTCCTTCGTGTCATTGCACATTCTTGTAAAGCAGTTCAACTAGGATTCATTCCCATGTTCAAAACGATCAGTGGGTAAACATGGGTAAAATCTATGAAATAAGTTAGTTTGTACCAAATGGTTTAACAATGACATTAGGGGTATTCTCTGTATACTACTATACTTAGATTCATAATTTGGCATGCACATTTACCAGCATTACACAACATAAAGTCACTAACACTACTGTAACGCCAACATTAAATTCCTTAACTTTATATACAATAAATACAGAAAGATAACTTTTCCGAAAGAGAAAATATGGACCCGTTAAGGATCTTAAAAATATAAACATGAAATCAGCAAAGATGTGGAAAAATACCACAACTATACATGTACAATGAGTTGTAGAAGTTAAGCGTTTTTTTATATATATTTTTTTTCTTTTCTTTTTACAGTATATAACCATGGGTCGTATTCATTAGTACACACCGTAGAAAAACGTTTTGCAATGGAAAACGAAAAGGTAGTGCCTCCCTGTTTCAGTCCGTTGTCTTCTTTCAAAGACGTCGGTGCCTAATTAATACAATCCTGGTTTGTCTAGGAACTGTCATTGTCTCCTCTCCTTCATCTGCAGTTATATGAGTGTCAGCTGTGTTGCTGGCGATATCAATATACAATAGAACAGGGAATCCAAGCCCAGTCAGTCCCCATTCAGGTCCTGTAATGACTGTCTCTTAATACTTCTCCAGTCCACTGCCTGAAAGATCGGCAGATCTAATGCCCTTTTGATGATGCTCCAAGCTGGTCTCATCTGAGGCAGTTGTTGGTTTCTCTTTCTCTAGGGGCAGCCTGGTTGGTTCCTGGTGGTTTTGTCCTCTAGGGGCAGCCTGGTTGGTTCCTGGTGGTTTGTCCTCCTCTATGTAACGGATGTGAAATGGCTAGCTAGTTAGCGGGTACGCGCTAATAGCATTTCAATCGGTTACGTCACTTGCTCTGAGACCTGAAGTAGGGTTTCCCCTTGCTCTGCAAGGGCCGCGGCCTTTGTGGAGCGATGGGTAACGATGCTTCGTGGGCGACCGTTGTTGATGTGTGCAGAGGGTCCCTGGTTCGCGCCCGGGTCGGGGCGAGGGGACGCCGTAAAGTTATACTGTTACATCTAGGGGCAGCCTGGTTACTTCCTGGTGGTTTTGTCCTTCTCTAGGGGCAGCCTGGTTACTTCCTGGTGGTTTTGTCCTTCTCTAGGGGCAGCCTGGTTGGTTCCTGGTGGTTTTGTCCTTCTCTAGGGGCAGCCTGGTTACTTCCTGGTGGTTTTGTCCTTTTCTAGGGGCAGCCTGGTTACTTCCTGGTGGTTTTGTCCTTCTCTAGGGGCAGCCTGGTTACTTCCTGGTGGTTTTGTCCTTCTCTAGGGGCAGCCTGGTTACTTCCTGGTGGTTTTGTCCTTCTCTAGGGGCAGCCTGGTTACTTCCTGGTGGTTTGTCCTTCTCTAGGGGCAGCCTGGTTGGTTCCTGGTGGTTTGTCCTCCTCTAGGGGCAGCCTGGTTACTTCCTGGTGGTTTGTCCTTCTCTAGGGGCAGCCTGGTTGCTTCCTGGTGGTTTTGTCCTCTAGGGGTTGGTTACTTCCTGGTGGTTTTGTCCTCTAGGGGCAGCCTGGTTACTTCCTGGTGGTTTGTCCTTCTCTAGGGGCAGCCTGGTTGCTTCCTGGTGGTTTTGTCCTCTAGGGGTTGGTTACTTCCTGGTGGTTTTGTCCTCTAGGGGTTGGTTACTTCCTGGTGGTTTGTCCTCCTCTAGGGGCAGCCTGGTTACTTCCTGGTGGTTTTGTCCTCTAGGGGCAGCCTGGTTACTTCCTGGTGGTTTTGTCCTCCTCTAGGGGCAGCCTGGTTACTTCCTGGTGGTTTGTCCTCCTCTAGGGGCAGCCTGGTTACTTCCTGGTGGTTTGTCCTCCTCTAGGGGCAGCCTGGTTACTTCCTGGTGGTTTGTCCTCCTCTAGGGGCAGCCTGGTTACTTCCTGTTGGTTTGTCCTCCTCTAGGGGCAGCCTGGTTACTTCCTGGTGGTTTGTCCTCCTCTAGGGGCAGCCTGGTTACTTCCTGGTGGTTTGTCCTCCTCTAGGGGCAGCCTGGTTACTTCCTGGTGGTTTGTCCTCCTCTAGGGGCAGCCTGGTTACTTCCTGGTGGTTTGTCCTCCTCTAGGGGCAGCCTGGTTACTTCCTGGTGGTTTGTCCTCCTCTAGGGGCAGCCTGGTTACTTCCTGGTGGTTTTATCCTCCTCTAGGGGCAGCCTGGTTACTTCCTGGTGGTTTTGTCCTCCTCTAGGGGCAGCCTGGTTGGTTCCTGGTGGTTTTGTCCTTCTCTAGGGGCAGCCTGGTTACTTCCTGGTGGTTTTGTCCTCCTCTAGGGGCAGCCTGGTTACTTCCTGGTGGTTTGTCCTCCTCTAGGGGCAGCCTGGTTACTTCCTGGTGGTTTTATCCTCCTCTAGGGGCAGCCTGGTTACTTCCTGGTGGTTTTGTCCTCCTCTAGGGGCAGCCTGGTTGGTTCCTGGTGGTTTTGTCCTTCTCTAGGGGCAGCCTGGTTACTTCCTGGTGGTTTTGTCCTCCTCTAGGGGCAGCCTGGTTGGTTCCTGGTGGTTTTGTCCTCTAGGGGCAGCCTGGTTACTTCCTGTTGGTTTGTCCTTCTCTAGGGGCAGCCTGGTTGGTTCTCTGGTCACCCAATCCAGACATGGAATAGAATCACTGAGCCAGGCATGACTATATAGTGGTCCATGATCTTTTGTGTTCATGACTCCACAGGTCTGTTTCATAGTGTGTGTGTGTGTATGTGTGCGTGTGTCTGTCCTTCCTTCCTTCCCTAGGATATGTGTGTGTCCTCCACCGAGCCAGAGTGTAAACAAAGAGGGTACCACACATCTCCACTAGTTATATCACTTCCCAGTGTCTTCCTCAGACACTTCAAATAGCTCTAATATATTACACTTTCAGTATGCTTTATCCAGTCTCACACAGCAGTGAGTCCACACAGCAGTGAGTCCACACAGCAGTGAGTCCACACAGCAGTGAGTCCACACAGCAGTGAGTCCACACAGCAGTGAGTCCACACAGCAGTGAGTCCACACAGAGCCTCTGTTGGTATATCATCTAGTATGTCCACAACACTGATGTTGTACTGGTACTTTGTCTCTATAGTCACAATACAGTCTTTATCCGCAACCCCAGGTGGAGCAGCCCGTGCCCCAACAGTAAGTCATAGGTCTAAGGTCGCGGCCCAGCGTTAGGGAGTGGTCTATCTATAGCAGGGAGCTGGTAGGGCTGCCGGGCAGGGGTGGGCTGTGGCTCTGGTGGCTGTGGCTCTGGCTGTGTGTAGGGCTGTAGCTCTGGCTGTGTCTCAGGGGCAGCAGGTCGTAGTGGCTGGGGATGTGGCTGTTCCTGGGGAGGTCGTACGGGTTCTGAGGGTACGTGGGAACCACCACACCATTACAGCCCTGGAGAACACTCACCTTGGGTTCTAAAGGGGGGATGGAGATAAGGGGATGGAGGGATAGAGATAGGGGGATGGAGGGATAGAGATGGAGGGATAGAGATAGGGGGATGGAGGGATAGAGATAGGGGGATGGAGGGATGAAGGGATAGAGATAGGGGGATGGAGGGATAGAGATAGGGGGATGGAGGGATAGAGATAGGGGGATGGAGGGATAGAGATGGAGGGATAGAGATAGGGGGATGGAGGGATAGAGATAGGGGGATGGAGGGATAGAGATAGGGGGATGGAGGGATAGAGATAGGGGGATGGAGGGATAGAGATAGGGGGATGGAGGGATAGAGATAGGGGGATGGAGGGATAGAGATAGGGGGATGGAGGGATAGAGATAGGGGGATGGAGGGATAGAGATAGGGGGATGGAGGGATAGAGATGGAGGGATAGAGATAGGGGGATGGAGGGATAGAGATGGAGGGATATAGATGGAGGGATAGAGATAGGGGGATGGAGGGATAGAGATAGGGGGATGGAGGGATAGAGATAGGGGGATGGAGGGATAGAGATAGGGGGATGGAGGGATAGAGATGGAGGGATAGAGATAGGGGGATGGAGGGATAGAGATAGAGATGGAGGGATAGAGATAGAGATGGAGGGATAGAGATAGGGGGATGGAGGGATAGAGATAGGGGGATGGAGGGATAGAGATGGAGGGATAGAGATATGGGGATGGAGGGATAGAGATAGGGGGATGGAGGGATAGAGATAGGGGGATGGAGGGATGAAGAGAGAAAGAGAGGTTTGAACTTTTATCATCATTCAAACACTTCATACAAGTGCCCTCCACAATAACCCCCTCAGACAGAGAGAGAGAGACAACAGACAGAGACAACAGACTGAAACAACAGACAGAGACAACAGACTGAAAGAACAGACAGAGACAACAGACAGAGACAACAGACAGAGACAACAGACAGAGACAACAGACAGAGACAACAGACTGAAACAACAGACTGAAACAACAGACAGAGACAACAGACAGAGACAACAGACAGAGACAACAGACAGAGACAACAGACAGAGACAACAGACAGAGACAACAGACAGAGACAACAGACAGAGACAACAGACAGAGACAACAGACTGAAACAACAGACTGAAACAACAGACAGAGACAACAGACAGAGACAACAGACTGATAACCAGTCAGTTACACAGAAAAACGAATTCATCTTCCTCATGAGCTCATCTTCTCCAGAACTAAGGGGATCCCCCATAACTCACCCACGTCATAGACCTTCTTGCTGGTGGTGGTGGTGACTATAGCAGAGGAGCAGTAGGACATCTATATATCTATAACTCACCCACGTCATAGATATTCTTGCTGGTGGTGGTGGTGACTATAGCAGAGGAGCAGTAGGACATCTATATATCTATAACTCACCCACGTCATAGACCTTCTTGCTGGTGGTGATGGTGGTGACTATAGCAGAGGACAGTAGGACATCTATATATCTATAACTCACCCACGTCATAGACCTTCTTGCTGGTGGTGGTGGTGACTATAGCAGAGAAGCAGTAGGACATCTATATATCTATAACTCACCCACGTCATAGACATTCTTGCTGGTGATGGTGGTGACTATAGCAGAGGAGCAGTAGGACATGTCGTGGTGGACAGGACTCTTCATCTCTACATAGCTGCTCTCTGTGTGTTTACAGGCCACGGCCAGCGGGTCATTGATGGTGGCGTAGGGGTTCTCACTGTTCAGAGAGCAGCTGCTGGACAGCGAACCCTTCATGTAGTCTGACAAACACAAATAACACACTGAGAAGCAGGAAGACAGGAGCACTTTTACCAAGGTAAAGGTATCTGTTAGCGAAGGATTCTGATATCAGCAATGACATTGAACAGCCTTTCAATGCATTCGTCATATCAACATTGGGAGGCGAATACAACATAAGATTACAATTCTACCCCAGGAGGTAAGACAAGTGAAAACTATTATCCACTGACAACCTGGAGAAAAACAATTAAAAACAGAGTACAGGATAAATGACACAGGACACAACATTCACAGCATTAGCAGCATATCACAGTATGAAGCATTTAAATCCAAAAGAAGTGAGTTTGTTTATGGGGTGTTGTGTTAGTTAGAGACTGGAGGAGAGGACCAGAGAGGAGTGTGTTAGTTAGAGACTGGAGGAGAGGACCAGAGAGGAGTGTGTTAGTTAGAGACTGGAGGAGAGGACCAGAGAGGAGTGTGTTAGTTAGAGACTGGAGGAGAGGACCAGAGAGGACCGGAGAGGAGTGTGTTAGTTAGAGACTGGAGGAGAGGAGGAGAGGACCAGAGAGGAGTGTGTTAGTTAGAGACTGGAGGAGAGGACCAGAGAGGAGTGTGTTAGTTAGAGACTGGAGGACGGGACCAGAGAGGAGTGTGTTAGTTAGAGACTGGAGGAGAGGACCAGAGAGGACCAGAGAGGAGTGTGTTAGTTAGAGACTGGAGGAGAGGACCAGAGAGGAGTGTGTTAGTTAGAGACTGGAGGAGAGGACCAGAGAGGAGTGTGTTAGTTAGAGACTGGAGGAGAGGACCAGAGAGGAGTGTGTTAGTTAGAGACTGGAGGAGAGGACCAGAGAGGAGTGTGTTAGTTAGAGACTGGAGGAGAGGAGGACGGGACCAGAGAGGAGTGTGTTAGTTAGAGACTGGAGGAGAGGAGGAGAGGACCAGAGAGGAGTGTGTTAGTTAGAGACTGGAGGAGAGGACCAGAGAGGAGTGTGTTAGTTAGAGACTGGAGGAGAGGACCAGAGAGGAGTGTGTTAGTTAGAGACTGGAGGAGAGGAGGAGAGGACCAGAGAGGAGTGTGTTAGTTAGAGACTGGAGGAGAGGACCAGAGAGGAGTGTGTTAGTTAGAGACTGGAGGAGAGGACCAGAGAGGAGTGTGTTAGTTAGAGACTGGAGGAGAGGAGGAGAGGACCAGAGAGGAGTGTGTTAGTTAGAGACTGGAGGACGGGACCAGAGAGGAGTGTGTTAGTTAGAGTCTGGAGGAGAGGACCAGAGAGGAGTGTGTTAGTTAGAGACTGGAGGAGAGGACCAGAGAGGAGTGTGTTAGTTAGAGACTGGAGGAGAGGACCAGAGAGGAGTGTGTTAGTTAGAGACTGGAGGAGAGGACCAGAGAGGAGTGTGTTAGTTAGAGACTGGAGGAGAGGACCAGAGAGGACCGGAGAGGAGTGTGTTAGTTAGAGACTGGAGGAGAGGAGGAGAGGACCAGAGAGGAGTGTGTTAGTTAGAGACTGGAGGAGAGGACCAGAGAGGAGTGTGTTAGTTAGAGACTGGAGGACGGGACCAGAGAGGAGTGTGTTAGTTAGAGACTGGAGGAGAGGACCAGAGAGGACCAGAGAGGAGTGTGTTAGTTAGAGACTGGAGGAGAGGACCAGAGAGGAGTGTGTTAGTTAGAGACTGGAGGAGAGGACCAGAGAGGAGTGTGTTAGTTAGAGACTGGAGGAGAGGACCAGAGAGGAGTGTGTTAGTTAGAGACTGGAGGAGAGGACCAGAGAGGAGTGTGTTAGTTAGAGACTGGAGGAGAGGAGGACGGGACCAGAGAGGAGTGTGTTAGTTAGAGACTGGAGGAGAGGAGGAGAGGACCAGAGAGGAGTGTGTTAGTTAGAGACTGGAGGAGAGGACCAGAGAGGAGTGTGTTAGTTAGAGACTGGAGGAGAGGACCAGAGAGGAGTGTGTTAGTTAGAGACTGGAGGAGAGGAGGAGAGGACCAGAGAGGAGTGTGTTAGTTAGAGACTGGAGGAGAGGACCAGAGAGGAGTGTGTTAGTTAGAGACTGGAGGAGAGGACCAGAGAGGAGTGTGTTAGTTAGAGACTGGAGGAGAGGAGGAGAGGACCAGAGAGGAGTGTGTTAGTTAGAGACTGGAGGAGAGGACCAGAGAGGAGTGTGTTAGTTAGAGACTGGAGGAGAGGACCAGAGAGGAGTGTGTTAGTTAGAGACTGGAGGAGAGGAGGACGGGACCAGAGAGGAGTGTGTTAGTTAGAGACTGGAGGAGAGGAGGAGAGGACCAGTGAGGAGTGTGTTAGTTAGAGACTGGAGGACGGGACCAGAGAGGAGTGTGTTAGTTAGAGTCTGGAGGAGAGGACCAGAGAGGAGTGTGTTAGTTAGAGACTGGAGGAGAGGACCAGAGAGGAGTGTGTTAGTTAGAGACTGGAGGAGAGGACCAGAGAGGAGTGTGTTAGTTAGAGACTGGAGGAGAGGACCAGAGAGGAGTGTGTTAGTTAGAGACTGGAGGAGAGGACCAGAGAGGAGTGTGTTAGTTAGAGACTGGAGGAGAGGAGGACGGGACCAGAGAGGAGTGTGTTAGTTAGAGACTGGAGGAGAGGAGGAGAGGACCAGAGAGGAGTGTGTTAGTTAGAGACTGGAGGAGAGGACCAGAGAGGAGTGTGTTAGTTAGAGACTGGAGGAGAGGACCAGAGAGGAGTGTGTTAGTTAGAGACTGGAGGAGAGGAGGAGAGGACCAGAGAGGAGTGTGTTAGTTAGAGACTGGAGGAGAGGACCAGAGAGGAGTGTGTTAGTTAGAGACTGGAGGAGAGGACCAGAGAGGAGTGTGTTAGTTAGAGACTGGAGGAGAGGAGGAGAGGACCAGAGAGGAGTGTGTTAGTTAGAGACTGGAGGAGAGGACCAGAGAGGAGTGTGTTAGTTAGAGACTGGAGGAGAGGACCAGAGAGGAGTGTGTTAGTTAGAGACTGGAGGAGAGGAGGACGGGACCAGAGAGGAGTGTGTTAGTTAGAGACTGGAGGAGAGGAGGAGAGGACCAGTGAGGAGTGTGTTAGTTAGAGACTGGAGGACGGGACCAGAGAGGAGTGTGTTAGTTAGAGTCTGGAGGAGAGGACCAGAGAGGAGTGTGTTAGTTAGAGACTGGAGGAGAGGACCAGAGAGGAGTGTGTTAGTTAGAGACTGGAGGAAAGGACCAGAGAGGAGTGTGTTAGTTAGAGACTGGAGGAGAGGACCAGAGAGGAGTGTGTTAGTTAGAGACTGGAGGAGAGGACCAGAGAGGACCGGAGAGGAGTGTGTTAGTTAGAGACTGGAGGAGAGGAGGAGAGGACCAGAGAGGAGTGTGTTAGTTAGAGACTGGAGGAGAGGACCAGAGAGAAGTGTGTTAGTTAGAGACTGGAGGAGAGGACCAGAGAGGAGTGTGTTAGTTAGAGACTGGAGGAGAGGACCAGAGAGGACCGGAGAGGAGTGTGTTAGTTAGAGACTGGAGGAGAGGAGGAGAGGACCAGAGAGGAGTGTGTTAGTTAGAGACTGGAGGAGAGGACCAGAGAGAAGTGTGTTAGTTAGAGACTGGAGGAGAGGACCAGAGAGGAGTGTGTTAGTTAGAGACTGGAGGACGGGACCAGAGAGGAGTGTGTGAGACCATCAGGAGGAAGGAACACACACAGAGGAGCAGGAGATCACAGGCGTGCCCTGTGGAGAGAGAGACACAGAGGTCAAAACACACACAGAGGTCAAAACACACAGAGAGGTCAAAACACACACAGAGGTCAAAACACACACAGAGGTCAAAACACACACAGAGGTCAAAACACACACAGAGGTCAAAACACACACAGAGGTCAAAACACACAGAGAGGTCAAAACACACACAGAGGTCAAAACACACAGAGAGGTCAAAACACACAGAGAGGTCAAAACACACACAGAGGTCAAAACACACACAGAGGTCAAAACACACACACCAGTTCATACACGTCAGTTTATACACAAACCAGAGTGTGTGAGCGGTGTTGAGTGGTCTGAAATCCCGCTCATTGCTTACAGAGCGGTGCAACGCTCCGGCTCTGCACGTCCTTTCCAACCGCTCTGTTAAAAACCGCTCCTCGCTCACAGGAAGAAAAAAAACTAGCCGCTCCAAATTCCCTCCATTCATTATAATCACCATTTAACCAACACCCATCTATTGTTGTGACTACCCGGACCTACCATTTAACCAACACCCATCTATTGTTGTGACTACCTGGACCTACCATTTAACCAACACCCATCTACTGTTGTGACTACCCGGACCTACCATTTAACCAACACCAGTCTACTGTTGTGACTACCTGGACCTACCATTTAACCAACACCTGTCTACTGTTGTGACTACCCGGACCTACCATTTAACCAACACCAGTCTACTGTTGTGACTACCTGGACCTACCATTTAACCATCACCCATCTATTGTTGTGACTACCCGGACCTACCATTTAACCAACACCCATCTATTGTTGTGACTACCTGGACCTACCATTTAACCAACACTCATCTATTGTTGTGACTACCTGGACCTACCATTTAACCAACACCCATCTACTGTTGTGACTACCCGGACCTACCATTTAACCAACACCCATCTACTGTTGTGACTACCTGGACCTACCATTTAACCATCACCCATCTATTGTTGTGACTACCTGGACCTACCATTTAACCAACACTCATCTATTGTTGTGACTACCTGGACCTACCATTTAACCAACACTCATCTATTGTTGTGACTACCTGGACCTACCATTTAACCATCACCCATCTATTGTTGTGACTACCTGGACCTACCATTTAACCAACACTCATCTATTGTTGTGACTACCTGGACCTACCATTTAACCAACACCCATCTATTGTTGTGACTACCTGGACCTACCATTTAACCATCACCCATCTATTGTTGTGACTACCTGGACCTACCATTTAACCAACACTCATCTATTGTTGTGACTACCTGGACCTACCATTTAACCAACACCCATCTATTGTTGTGACTACCTGGACCTACCATTTAACCAACACTCATCTATTGTTGTGACTACCCAGACCTACCATTTAACCAACACCCATCTATTGTTGTGACTACCTGGACCTACCATTTAACCAACACTCATCTATTGTTGTGACTACCTGGACCTACCATTTAACCAACACTCATCTATTGTTGTGACTACCTGGACCTACCATTTAACCAACACCCATCTATTGTTGTGACTACCTGGACCTACCATTTAACCAACACTCATCTATTGTTGTGACTACCTGGACCTACCATTTAACCAACACCCATCTATTGTTGTGACTACCCGGACCTACCATTTAACCAACACCCATCTATTGTTGTGACTACCTGGACCTACCATTTAACCATCACCCATCTATTGTTGTGACTACCTGGACCTACCATTTAACCAACACTCATCTATTGTTGTGACTACCTGGACCTACCATTTAACCAACACCATCTATTGTTGTGACTACCTGGACCTAACATTTAACCAACACCCATCTATTGTTGTGACTACCTGGACCTACCATTTAACCAACACCATCTGTTGTTGTGACTACCTGGACCTACCATTTAACCAACACCCATCTATTGTTGTGACTACCTGGACCTACCATTTAACCAACACTCATCTATTGTTGTGACTACCTGGACCTACCATAAGGTTTTGAAGTTTTGAAACCAAACCATATGATTTGAATGAAAAGTATAATTTTTATATTTGTATATATATACAGTATACAGTGGGGCAAAAAAGTATTTAGTCAGCCACCAATTGTGCAAGTTCTCCCACTTAAAAAGATGAGAGAGGCCTGTAATTTTCATCATAGGTATACTACAAGTATGACAGACAAAATCACATTGTAGGATTTTTAATGAATTTATTTGCAAATTATGGTGGAAAATAAGTATTTGTGCAAGGAGGAGCAGGATGAGCATTGCCAGAGCCCTGCAAAATGACCTCCAGCAGGCCACAAATGTGAATGTGTCTGCTCAAACGGTCAGAAACAGACTCCATGAGGGTGGTATGAGGGCCCGACGTCCACAGGTGGGGGTTGTGCTTACAGCCCAACACCGTGCAGGACGTTTGGCATTTGCCAGAGAACACCAAGATTGGCAAATTCGCCACTGGCGCCCTGTGCTCTTCACAGATGAAAGCAGGTTCACACTGAGCACACGTGACAGACGTGACAGAGTCTGGAGACGCCGTGGAGAACGTTCTGCTGCCTGCAACATCCTCCAGCATGACCGGTTTGGCGGTGGGTCAGTCATGGTGTGGGGTGGCATTTCTTTGGGGGGCCGCACAGCCCTCCATGTGCTCGCCAGAGGTAGCCTGACTGCCATTAGGTACCGAGATGAGATCCTCAGACCCCTTGTGAGACCATATGCTGGTGCGGTTGGCCCTGGGTTCCTCCTAATGCAAGACAATGCTAGACCTCATGTGGCTGGAGTGTGTCAGCAGTTCCTGAAAGAGGAAGGCATTGATGCTATGGACTGGCCCGCCCGTTCCCCAGACCTGAATCCAATTGAGCACATCTGGGACATCATGTCTCGCTCCATCCACCAACGCCACGTTGCACCACAGACTGTCCAGGAGTTGGCGGATGCTTTAGTCCAGGTCTGGGAGGAGATCCCTCAGGAGACCATCCGCCACCTCATCAGGAGCATGCCCAGGCGTTGTAGGGAGGTCATACAGGCACGTGGAGGCCACACACACTACTGAGCCTCATTTTGACTTGTTTTAAGGACATTACATCAAAGTTGGATCAGCCTGTAGTGTGGTTTTCCACTTTAATTTTGAGTGTGACTCCAAATCCAGACCTCCATGGGTTGATAAATTTGATTTCCATTGATAATTTTTGTGTGATTTTGTTGTCAGCACATTCAACTATGTAAAGAAAAAAGTATTTAATAAGAATATTTCATTCATTCAGATCTAGGATGTGTTATTTTAGTGTTCCCTTTATTTTTTTGAGCAGTGTATATATCAAATCAAATTTTATTGTAGTAGCTAAAGCAAGGGGCTATAGCAGCACACAAGTAGACTATCCAGATGTATGCTGGGACGGGCATGGACTGAGCTCATGAAGTGAGCGCTGCTGGAGAGGTACTGGAGCGAAACAGGAGCGGGCGAGAAGGCCGACGTTCCAGCCTTTGGGAAACTCGCTCCGCGCTCCAGTCAAATTGGGCACCCTCCACTCCTCGCTCCGCTCCTCGCTCCGCTCACACACTCTGACACAAACACACACACAGCACACATGCAGTCACACACTACAGTGCAGGAAAGTCTTTGGGTAACACAGACAACCACTCTGTTAGATGATATGGTCCTCTTCTTCATAAGGACATAGTGGAGTCTCATACTCTACCTCTGTAGTACTGTTCATGGCAGGAGCTGTAACGTCTGTCTACACGGTACACACCTACAGAGATGTTAAAGGGACAGATTAAGAGTCTGTCTACATGGTACACACCTACAGAGATGTTAAAGGGACAGATTAACAGTCTGTCTACACGGTACACACCTACAGAGATGTTAAAGGGACAGATTAACAGTCTGTCTACACGGTACACACCTACAGAGATGTTAAAGGGACAGATTATTAGACTGTGTTCTAGAGGAAACTTGTATATGGCCGTCTATACAGCAGGTGTTCCTAATGTTTAGTACAGTCAGTGTATATGGCCGTCTATACAGCAGGTGTTCCTAATGTTTTGTACAGTCAGTGTATATGGCCGTCTATACAGCAGGTGTTCCTAATGTTTTGAACAGTCAGTGTATATGGCCGTCTATACAGCAGGTGTTCCTAATGTTTTGTACAGTCAGTGTATATGGCCATCTATACAGCAGGTGTTCCTAAAGTTTTGTACAGTCAGTGTATATGGCCATCTATACAGCAGGTGTTCCTAATGTTTTGTTAAACAATCCCAAATCAACTTGTATTTCCAATGGGTTTATAAGGGAGTCGCCAGACATACCCAGTTCATCAAGGTTATAGTAGGCTGTCCACTCTGGAGCACTATTCCTGTTTAACCTCTTGTCCTTCACCTGGGAAGGAAACACACACAGACTGAGGACCACAGGAAGAGGAGCTGCTACTCGTGGAACAGCTAATGAGGACCACAGGAAGAGGAGCTTCTACACGTGGAACAGCTAATGAGGACCACAGGAAGAGGAGCTGCTACACGTGGAACAGCTAATGAGGACCACAGGAAGAGGAGCTGCTACTCGTGGAACAGCTAATGAGGACCAAAGGAAGAGGAGCTTCTACACGTGGAACAGCTAATGAGGACCACAGGAAGAGGAGCTGCTACACGTGGAACAGCTAATGAGGACCACAGGAAGAGTAGCTGCTACACGTGGAACAACTAATGAGGACCACAGCAAGAGGAGCTGCTACACGTGGAACAGCTAATGAGGACCACAGCAAGAGGAGCTGCTACTCGTGGAACAGCTAATGAGGACCACAGCAAGAGGAGCTGCTACACGTGGAACAGCTAATGAGGACCACAGCAAGAGGAGCTGCTACACGTGGAACAGCTAATGAGGACCACAGGAAGAGGAGCTGCTACTCGTGGAACAGCTAATGAGGACCACAGGAAGAGTAGCTGCTACACGTGGAACAGCTAATGAGGACCACAGGAAGAGGAGCTGCTACACGTGGAACAGCTAATGAGGACCACAGGAAGAGTAGCTGCTACACGTGGAACAACTAATGAGGACCACAGCAAGAGGAGCTGCTACACGTGGAACAGCTAATGAGGACCACAGGAAGAGGAGCTGCTACTCGTGGAACAGCTAATGAGGACCACAGGAAGAGGAGCTGCTACACGTGGAACAGCTAATGAGGACCACAGGAAGAGGAGCTGCTACACGTGGAACAGCTAATGAGGACCACAGGAAGAGGAGCTGCTACTCGTGGAACAGCTAATGAGGACCACAGCAAGAGGAGCTGCTACATGTGGAACAGCTAATGAGGACCACAGCAAGAGGAGCTGCTGCAGATGGAACAGCTAATGAGGACCACAGGAAGAGGAGCTGCTACACGTGGAACAGCTAATGAGGACCACAGGAAGAGGAGCTGCTACTCGTGGAACAGCTAATGAGGACCACAGGAAGAGTAGCTGCTACACGTGGAACAGCTAATGAGGACCACAGGAAGAGGAGCTGCTACACGTGGAACAGCTAATGAGGACCACAGCAAGAGGAGCTGCTACACGTGGAACAGCTAATGAGGACCACAGGAAGAGGAGCTGCTACACGTGGAACAGCTAATGAGGACCACAGGAAGAGGAGCTGCTACTCGTGGAACAGCTAATGAGGACCACAGCAAGAGGAGCTGCTACATGTGGAACAGCTAATGAGGACCACAGCAAGAGGAGCTGCTGCAGATGGAACAGCTAATGAGGACCACAGGAAGAGGAGCTGCTACACGTGGAACAGCTAATGAGGACCACAGGAAGAGGAGCTGCTACTCGTGGAACAGCTAATGAGGACCACAGGAAGAATAGCTGCTACACGTGGAACAGCTAATGAGGACCACAGGAAGAGGAGCTGCTACACGTGGAACAGCTAATGAGGACCACAGCAAGAGGAGCTGCTACACGTGGAACAGCTAATGAGGACCACAGGAAGAGGAGCTGCTACTCGTGGAACAGCTAATGAGGACCACAGGAAGAGGAGCTGCTACACGTGGAACAGCTAATGAGGACCACAGCAAGAGGAGCTGCTACACGTGGAACAGCTAATGAGGACCACAGGAAGAGTAGCTGCTACACGTGGAACAACTAATGAGGACCACAGCAAGAGGAGCTGCTACACGTGGAACAGCTAATGAGGACCACAGCAAGAGGAGCTGCTGCAGATGGAACAGCTAATGAGGACCACAGGAAGAGGAGCTGCTACACGTGGAACAGCTAATGAGGACCACAGGAAGAGGAGCTGCTACTCGTGGAACAGCTAATGAGGACCACAGGAAGAGTAGCTGCTACACGTGGAACAGCTAATGAGGACCACAGGAAGAGGAGCTGCTACACGTGGAACAGCTAATGAGGACCACAGCAAGAGGAGCTGCTACACGTGGAACAGCTAATGAGGACCACAGGAAGAGGAGCTGCTACTCGTGGAACAGCTAATGAGGACCACAGGAAGAGGAGCTGCTACACGTGGAACAGCTAATGAGGACCACAGCAAGAGGAGCTGCTACACGTGGAACAGCTAATGAGGACCACAGCAAGAGGAGCTGCTACACGTGGAACAGCTAATGAGGACCAAAGGAAGAGGAGCTGCTACACGTGGAACAGCTAATGAGGACCACAGGAAGAGTAGCTGCTACACGTGGAACAGCTAATGAGGACCACATCAAGAGGAGCTGCTACACGTGGAACAGCTAATGAGGACCACAGGAAGAGGAGCTGCTACACGTGGAACAGCTAATGAGGACCACAGGAAGAGTAGCTGCTACACGTGGAACAGCTAATGAGGACCACAGGAAGAGGAGCGGCTACACGTGGAACAACTAATGAGGACCACAGGAAGAGTAGCTGCTGCACGTGGAACAGCTAATGAGGACCACAGGAAGAGTAGCTGCTACACGTGGAACAGCTAATGAGGACCACGGGAAGAGGAGCTGCTGCACGTGGAACAGCTAATGAGGACCACAGGAAGAGGAGCTGCTACACGTGGAACAACTAATGAGGACCACAGGAAGAGGAGCTGCTACACGTGGAACAGCTAATGAGGACCACAGGAAGAGTAGCTGCTACACGTGGAACAGCTAATGAGGACCACAGGAAGAGGAGCTGCTACACGTGGAACAGCTAATGAGGACCACAGCAAGAGGAGCTGCTACACGTGGAACAGCTAATGAGGACCACAGGAAGAGGAGCTGCTACACGTGGAACAGCTAATGAGGACCACAGGAAGAGGAGCTGCTACACGTGGAACAGCTAATGAGGACCACAGGAAGAGTAGCTGCTACACGTGGAACAGCTAATGAGGACCACAGGAAGAGGAGCGGCTACACGTGGAACAACTAATGAGGACCACAGGAAGAGTAGCTGCTGCACGTGGAACAGCTAATGAGGACCACAGGAAGAGTAGCTGCTACACGTGGAACAGCTAATGAGGACCACGGGAAGAGGAGCTGCTGCACGTGGAACAGCTAATGAGGACCACAGGAAGAGGAGCTGCTACACGTGGAACAACTAATGAGGACCACAGGAAGAGGAGCTGCTACACGTGGAACAGCTAATGAGGACCACAGGAAGAGTAGCTGCTACACGTGGAACAGCTAATGAGGACCACAGGAAGAGGAGCTGCTACACGTGGAACAGCTAATGAGGACCACAGGAAGAGGAGCTGCTACACGTGGAAAAACACACAAAGAACTGACAAATAAAAGACACATATTTTTTGGAGAATGCCAATGTACAGGTAACTGCCAGAATAAAGGAAACACTGGAGTAAATGAGGGATACAAAGTATATTGAAACCAGCTGCTTCCACACAGATGTGGTTCCTGAGTTAATGAAGCAATTAACATAGTAACGGTAGCTTTTTGCTTCCCCATACAATGACAATGACCCATACACATGTCACGAGTGGTCACTGAATGGTTTGATCAGCATGAAAGCGATGTAAACCATATGCCCTGGCCCGTCTCAGTCACCAGATCTCAACCCAATTGAACACTTTTGGGAGATTCTGTTGCAGATCCTAATACAGTGTTTTCCACCACCATCAACAAAACACCACATGATGGAATTTTCTGGTGGAAGAAAGGTGTCACATCCCTCCAATAGAGTTCCAGACTCCTGTAGAATCTATGACAAGGTGCGTTGAAGCCGGTCTGTCTGCTCGTGGTGGCCCAACTCCCTATTAACACATTTTGATGTTTTTTGTTTTCTTTATTTTGGCAGTTGCCTGTATGTCCTCTTAGCATAAATAAAGTGAATGTTCGTTGCCACCCACCTTGGCCCTTCTGGTCTTCTTGTCAGGCTTGGCGTAATGGCCAGCGTAGGTACATGCTCCCAGAGTGTGGTAGGAGGGGTTAGTGAAACAACGACTGACGTTGCTGTTGGTAGGAGATGAGTCTAGAGAGGAGAATAAGCCTGTACACTGAAGCCCTGCTCACTACAGAAACATCAGCTTATAGGACTCTACACACACACACACAGTCACGTGGGCAGGCACGCGAGCAAACGCAAAAACACACAGCTCCATCGGGACATGTTCAATATAAGGCTGTAAAGACAGAGGTTTCATCAGAAAGCTGAGTTTGCTGAGAACACAAACAGCAAGAGAGAGGAGGATCTAGCTGCAAAGAGAGTTCAGACAGATCACACACGAATTTAGTTAGATCACCCCGAATTTAGTTAGGACACCCCGAATTTAGTTAGGACACCCCCAAATTTATTTAGATCACCCCGAATTTAGTTAGGACACCACCGAATTTATTTAGATCACCCCGAATTTAGTTAGGACACCCCCAAATTTATTTAGATCACCCCGAATTTAGTTAGGACACCACCGAATTTATTTAGATCACCCCGAATTTAGTTAGGACACCCCCGAATTTAGTCAGATCAGCCCGTATTCAGTCAGATCACCCACGAATTTAGTCAGATCACCCCCAGATTTAGTCAGATCACCCCGGAATTCAGTCAGATAACCCCCGAATTTAGTTAGATTACCCCGGAATTTAGTCAGATAACCCCCGAATTTAGTCAGATCACCCCCGAATTTAGTCAGATTACCCCGGAATTTAGTCAGATAACCCCCGAATTTAGTCAGATCACCCCCGAATTTAGTCAGATCACCCCCGAATTTAGTCAGATTACCCCGGAATTTAGTCAGATAACCCCCGAATTTAGTTAGATAACCCCCGAATTTAGTCAGATTACCCCGGAATTTAGTCAGATAACCCCCGAATTTAGTCAGATAACCCCCGAATTTAGTCAGATCACCCCCGAATTTAGTCAGATTACCCCGGAATTTAGTCAGATAACCCCCGAATTTAGTTAGATAACCCCCGAATTTAGTTAGATAACCCCCGAATTTAGTTAGATTACCCCGGAATTTAGTCAGATAACCCCCGAATTTAGTCAGATAACCCCCGAATTTAGTTAGATTACCCCAGAATTTAGTCAGATAACCCCGGAATTTAGTCAGATCACCCCCGAATTTAGTTAGATTACCCCGGAATTTAGTCAGATAACCCCCGAATTTAGTCAGATTATCCCCACATTTAGTCAGATCACCCCCGAATTTAGAAAGAGACAGTGCTGTTGAGAGGGTCAACACTGTATAGAGACAATCCTGTGGAGAGAGTCCACACTGTAAAGAGACAGTCCTGTTGAGAGGGTCAACACTGTATAGAGACAATCCTGTGGAGAGAGTCCACACTGTAAAGAGACAGTCCTGTGGAGAGAGTCCACACTGTAAAGAGACAGTCCTGTGGAGAGAGTCCACACTGTATAGAGACAGTCCTGTGGAGAGAGTCCACACTGTATAGAGACAGTCCTGTGGAGAGAGTCCACACTGTATAGAGACAGTCCTGTGGAGAGAGTCCACACTGTATAGAGACAGTCCTGTGGAGAGAGTCCAGACCTGTGGATAAAGTCTTAACAACATTATAGTAAACATTTGTAAACCCCTGACTGACTTAGTTAACATGACTAAGTGGTAGAGTCTGGAGCGTCTCACCAGAGAGGGAGTAACCCTGACTGACTTAGTTAACATGACTAAGTGGTAGAGTCCGGAGCGTCTCACCAGAGAGGGAGTAACCCTGACTGACTTAGTTAACATGACTAAGTGGTAGAGTCCGGAGCGTCTCACCAGAGAGGGAGTAACCCTGACTGACTTAGTTAACATGACTAAGTGGTAGAGTCCAGAGCGTCTCACCAGAGAGGGAGTAACCCTGACTGACTTAGTTAACATGACTAAGTGGTAGAGTCTGGAGCGTCTCACCAGAGAGGGAGTAACCCTGGCTGACTTAGTTAACATGACTAAGTGGTAGAGTCTGGAGCGTCTCACCAGAGAGGGAGTAACCCTGACTGACTTAGTTAACATGACTAAGTGGTAGAGTCTGGAGCGTCTCACCAGAGAGGGAGTAACCCTGACTGACTTAGTTAACATGACTAAGTGGTAGAGTCCGGAGCGTCTCACCAGAGAGGGAGTAACCCTGACTGACTTAGTTAACATGACTAAGTGGTAGAGTCTGGAGCGTCTCACCATAGAGGGAGTAACCCTGACTGACTTAGTTAACATGACTAAGTGGTAGAGTCTGGAGCGTCTCACCAGAGAGGGAGTAACCCTGACTGACTTAGTTAACATGACTAAGTGGTAGAGTCTGGAGCGTCTCACCAGAGAGGGAGTAACCCTGGCTGACTTAGTTAACATGACTAAGTGGTAGAGTCTGGAGCGTCTCACCAGAGAGGGAGTAACCCTGGCTGACTTAGTTAACATGACTAAGTGGTAGAGTCTGGAGCGTCTCACCAGAGAGGGAGTAACCCTGACTGACTTAGTTAACATGACTAAGTGGTAGAGTCTGGAGTGTCTCACCAGAGAGGGAGTAACCCTGGCTGCTGATCCTCAGGGCAGGGCTGTAGGACACACTGGGCATGTGTTGCCCTCCTTTCTCTCTCTGCTGATGCCGCCACCACACCACCACCCCCAACACGGTCATGATGAAGAGGAGGAGGAAGATGATGCCCATGACCGCGCCCGCTGACTGGCGCTCTGATGCCAAGGCCGGGCTGATCTTAGTGTAAGGATTCAGCTCCTCCATCATCAGGGCAGCTGGAATAGAGAGGGGGGGGGCATATCTATATAAACACACAAACGTTTAACACTAGATCACCATTAATACACACAGAAACACTGGATCACATACTGTAAGAAACACCAGACCTGGATCACATACTGTAATAAACACCAGACCTGGATCACATACTGTAAGAAACACCAGACCTGGATCACATACTGTAATAAACACCAGACCTGGATCACATACTGTGATAAACACCAGACCTGGATCACATACTGTGATAAACACCAGACCTGGATCAAATACTGTAATAAACACCAGACCTGGATCAAATACTGTAATAAACACCAGCCCTGGATCAAATACTGTAATAAACACCAGACCTGGATCAAATACTGTAATAAACACCAGACCTGGATCACATACTGTGATAAACACCAGACCTGGATCAAATACTGTAATAAACACCAGACATGGATCAAATACTGTAATAAACACCAGCCCTGGATCAAATACTGTAATAAACACCAGACCTGGATCAAATACTGTAATAAACACCAGACCTGGATCAAATACTGTGATAAACACCAGACCTGGATCAAATACTGTAATAAACACCAGACCTGGATCAAATACTGTAATAAACACCAGCCCTGGATCAAATACTGTAATAAACACCAGACCTGGATCAAATACTGTAATAAACACCAGACCTGGATCAAATACTGTAATAAACACCAGACCTGGATCACATACTGTGATAAACACCAGACCTGGATCACATACTGTGATAAACACCAGACCTGGATCAAATACTGTGATAAACACCAGACCTGGATCAAATACTGTAATAAACACCAGACCTGGATCAAATACTGTAATAAACACCAGCCCTGGATCAAATACTGTAATAAACACCAGACCTGGATCAAATACTGTAATAAACACCAGACCTGGATCACATACTGTGATAAACACCAGACCTGGATTAAATACTGTAATAAACACCAGACATGGATCAAATACTGTAATAAACACCAGCCCTGGATCAAATACTGTAATAAACACCAGACCTGGATCAAATACTGTAATAAACACCAGACCTGGATCAAATACTGTAATAAGCACCAGACCTGGATCAAATACTGTAATAAACACCAGACCTGGATCAAATACTGTCATAAACACCAGACCTGGATCAAATAATGTCATAAACACCAGACCTGGATCAAATACTGTCATAAACACCAGACCTGGATCAAATACTGTCATAAACACCAGACCTGGATCAAATACTGTCATAAACACCAGACCTGGATCAAATACATACTGCAATATGAGCACACATTCTCAGAACATGAGGTGTGCAGGACATAGCTTGTCCAATATAATAGAACAAATAGGATAGTCCTAAAAGTGTAAACTCTGTCCACCTTGCACATCGGTCAGCAAACACAAACACACACACGTACACTTTCATACAGACAGACAGACAGACAGACAGACAGACAGACAGACACAGAAAAATACAGTATGTCATGACAGTGATCTACCAGACAGACAGACAGACAGACAGACAGACAGACAGACAGACAGACAGACAGACACTTACCCTGGTCACAGCGGATGCCTTTGTATCCGATGCTGCAGTAGCAGGTCCCAGTCACATAGTCACAGGTGGCGTTGTTCAGACACACACACAGCTGCTGACAGCCGTAGCCAAACGTACCGGGACGACACTCTGAGAGGAACAGGAAGAATTAGTAGACAATATACACACACTATATACAGGGGCAAGAAAAGGTATGTGAACCCTTTGAAATTACCTGGATTTCTGCATAAATTGGTCATAAAATTTGATCTGATCTTCATCATTAGACAAACACAGTGTACTTAAACTAATAACACACAAATGATTGTATTTTTCTTGTCTATATTGAATACATCATTTAAACATTTACAGTGTAGGTTGGAAAAAGTATGTGAACCCCTAGGCTAATGACTTCTCCATAAGCTAATTGGAGTCAGGAGTCAGCTAACCTGGAGTCCAATCAATGAGACGAGATTGCCCCATAAAAACACCCATGGGCCTCCCGAGTGGCGCAGTGGTCTAAGGCAGTGGGAGGCCCATGGGGCGGCGCAGAATTGGCCCAGCATCGTTCGGGTTAGGGAGGGTTTGGACAGCAGGGATATCCTTGTCTCATCACACACTAGCGACTCCTGTGGCGGGCCGGGGGCAGTGCACGCTGACACGGTTGCCAGGTGTTTATGACAGTGTTTCCTCAGACACATTGGTGCGGCTGGCTTCCGGGTTGGATCGGCATTGTGTCAAGAAGCAGTGTGGCTTGGTTAGGTTGTGTTTCGGGGGACACATGGCTCTCGACCTTCGCCTCTCCCGAGTCTGTACGGGAGTTGCAGCGATGAGACAGGACTGTAACTACCAATTGGATACCACGAAATTGGGGAGAAAAAAGGGGTGAATATTCTTTTTTTTTAAACACACAAAATTTGAGTTTGCTATTCACAAGAAGCCATGCCTAATGTGAACCATGCCTCGAACAAAATAAATCTCAGAAGACCTAAGATTAAGAATTGTTGACTTGCATAAAGCTGGAAAACGTTACAAAAGTATCTCTAAAAGCCTTGATGTTCATCAGTCCACGTTAAGACAAATAGTCTATAAACTCTCCCAAGTTCCACAGCGCTACTGGCAAAAATATTCTGTGGACAGATGAAACTACAGTTGAGTTGTTTGGAAGGAACACACAACACTATGTGTGGAGAAAAAAGGCACAGCACACCAACATCAAAACCTCATCCAACTGTAAAGTATGGTGGAGGGAGCATCATGGTTTGGGGCTGCTTTGCTGCCTCAGGGCCTGGACAGCTTGCTATCATTGACAGAAAAATGAATTCCCAAGTTTATCAAGACATTTTGCAGGAGAATGTTAGGCTATCTGTCTGCCAACTTCAACAGAAGTTGGGTGATGCAACAGGACAATGACCCAAAACACAGAAGTAAATTAACAACAAAATGGCTTCAACAGAAGAAAATACGCCTTCTGGAGTGGCCCAGTCAGAGTCCTGACCTCAACCCGATTGAGATGCTGTGGCATGACCTCAAGAGAGCGGTTCACACCAGACATCACAAGAATATTGCTGAACTGAAACAGTTTTGTAAAGAGGAATGGTCCAAAATTCCTCCTGACCGTTGTGCAGGTCTGATCCGCAACTACAGAAAATGTTTGGTTGAGGTTGTTGCTGCCAAAGGAGGGTCAACCAGATATTAAATCCAAGGGTTCACATACTTTTCCCACCCTGCACTGTGAATGTTTACACATAGTGTTCAATAAAGACATGAAAACACATAATTGTTTGTGTGTTATTAGTTTATGCACACTGTGTTTGTCTAATGATGTGACTTAGATGAAGATCAGACCAAATTATATGACCAATTTATGCAGAAATCCAGGTATTTCCAAAGGGTTCACAAACTTTTTCTTGCCACTGTAGCCAAACGTACCGGGAGGACACTCTGAGAGGAACAGGAAGAGTTAGTAGACAATACACACACAGTTATTGTTGGGATGGACTCACTGAGTTCACAGCTGTGTCCGATGAATCCGGTCCGACAGGAGCACTGACCAGTGATGTGGTCGCAGTCCGCTCCGTTCTGACACCGACACACCTCGGAGCAGTCGATACCAAAGAACCCTGAACTACAACCTGGAGGAAAGAGACACACACGTCACACACACACACACACCTCCGTACACACACATGC
>NW_024057741.1:0-10000 GCF_016432855.1 Salvelinus namaycush | reverse complement strand
AAGGGCTCTTCATTACTTCTATTTCAATGGGTTTAGCTGCTATCCTCCTCTGAAGGGCTCTTCATTACTTCTATTTCAATGGGTTTAGCTGCTATCTTCCTCTGAAGGGCTCTTCACTAGTTCTATTTCAATGGGTTTAGCTGCTATCTTCCTCTGAAGGGCTCTTCATTACTTCTATTTCAATGGGTTTAGCTGCTACCTTCCTCTGAAGGGCTCTTCACTAGTTCAATTTCAATGGGTTTAGCTACTATCTTCCTCTGAAGGGCTCTTCACTAGTTCTATTTCAATGGGTTTAGCTACTATCTTCCTCTGAAGGGCTCTTCACTAGTTCTATTTCAATGGGTTTAGCTGCTATCTTCCTCTGAAGGGCTCTTCATTACTTCTATTTCAATGGGTTTAGCTGCTATCTTCCTCTGAAGGGCTCTTCACTAGTTCTATTTCAATGGGTTTAGCTGCTATCTACTTCTGACGGGCTCTTCACTAGTTCTATTTCAATGGGTTTAACTGCTATCTTCCTCTGAAGAGCTCTTCACTAGTTCCATTTCAATGGGTTTAGCTGCTATCTTCCTCTGAAGGGCTCTTCACTAGTTCTATTTCAATGGGTTTAGCTGCTATCTTCCTCTGAAGGGCTCTTCACTAGTTCCATTTCAATGGGTTTAGCTGCTATCTTCCTCTGAAGGGCTCGTCACTAGTTCTATTTCAATGGGTTTAACTGCTATCTTCCTCTGAAGGGCTCTTCACTAGTTCTATTTCAATGGGTTTAGCTACTATCTTCCTCTGAAGGGCTCTTCACTAGTTCTATTTCAATGGGTTTAGCTACTATCTTCCTCTGAAGAGCTATTTCAAGCCCCTCAATCATGATCTTGTATCTGCATGTGGTCATTAGATTTAAACCCACAATTAATTTCAAACTTTCATGCTTCAACAGAAAGATTAGAACGTCTCAAAAGGTCTTGTATCGGACGAGAGACCACCGACGTAGACCTAAAAAGCTAAACATTTGAACTAGCCGTTAATTAAGGTCTTCTTGACAAACGAGCACCATTTATAAAAGCCCTATTTTAACATAGTAGTCCTTATATTTATGAGACAGCGCTGGGAAGGGTGATGACATAACCCCTCTAGTCATTTAATCTCTATGGCTGGGAAGGGCATGAAAGTGAATTCTATATCTGCCCATTGCCTCTTTCTAATTCATTTCTAATTTTATTATTAGAAAAAGTAATATGTATTTCAAATCTGGATGAGACTTTATAGAGCGGTGAGGAGGAGGAGTCTACCGTGGTGAGGAGGAGGAGTCTACCGTGGTGAGGAGGAGGAGTCTACCGTGTACGGAAGCGACTTCACCATTCAGTTTCTGGATTCAGGGTTCACTCAAACATAATTTTAAGCTTAGTTTTACTATTGACAGTTACAGCTGATTTTGGGATTGTATCGATTCGCTCTCCTTAAATATAAGTAATCTGATTTATTCGTTTAAGTCTCTGAATTGTTTAATCAAACTTTTCACCACCAGCTCCTGATATCAGGGCATAAAAACTACAATCTGTCTCCTGAATTAGCCTAGTGGGCCTGAGCTCGTTTTCCCCGGTTTTCCCTCGCTAAACTAGGTGGCTAGCTGAACTATGCTAGTTTTTGTCCTCATTGCCAAACGTCCTAAATACTGCACCCTCAACTTCAAAAGTAAAAAACTACAATCATATAACTAAGAAATTTGATGGGAAAAAACTTTAAAATGATGTATCGTTTAATTGTTTTGTAGAATAGTCATGACGGGTTCGAGGTATCTGTCGTAACACGACGGCGGCGAAGGACATCATTGTCCAAGTTCAGTTTTGAGATTCAGCGGCGCCATTAGCGTAGGGTCAGCTGGACGTTTCTGACTGGTTCAGCTTGTAACTGTGACAACGGGCAGCCGCTCTCCTCTTGGTTTGATGGGACATGTAGTGATTCTGCCAACACAGCCAGATATGTACACAGTCTTGTACCCTTCACCTTTTTTAAACTGACTATCGTATTTGTTGATTAGATCAGACTTTATTAACATAACTACAAATCCAGGAGTCACGAGTTATCTGACACGAGAAAACTTGAGAAAATAGCAACTCTACAGATCGCAATGACTACAAATCACAATGACTACAGATCTTAATGACTACAGATCACAATGACTACAGATCGTAATGACTACAGATCGTAATGACTACAGATAATAATGGCTACAGATCGTAATGACTACATATCACAATGACTACAGATCACCATGACTACAGATCAGAAAGACTACAGATCACGATGACTACAGATCACGATGACTACAGATCACAATGACTACAGATCACGATGACTACAGATCACAATGACTACAGATCGTAATGACTACAGATCACAATGACTACAGATCACAATGACTACAGATCACAATGAATACATATCACAATGACTACAGATCACAATGACTACAGATCACAATGACTACAGATCATAATGACTACAAATCACAATGACTACAGATCGCAATGACTACAGATCGCAATGACTACATATCGTAATGACTACAGATCATAATGGCTACAGATCGCAATGACTACAGATCATAATGACTACAGATCACAATGACTATAGATCACAATGACTACAGATCACAATGACTACAGATCACAATGACTACAGATTGTAATGACTACAGATCATAATGACTACAGATCACAATGACTACAGATCACAATGACTACAGATCATAATGACTACAGATCGCAATGACAACAATGAATGTCTAAATTACTTCCGGACACAAAGGATCCTTAGAGCTCCTCCTCCTCACCACTCTATAGTCTTTATAGCACTGTGGACAAGACAGAGGAGAGGAACGGTCATAACAAATCTATGTTATTACATATCTATGTCTCAACAGCTCTATGTAATTTTAACAGATCTATGTCATATTAACAGATCTATGTCCTATTAACATATCTATGTCCTATAAACAGATCTATGTCTCAACAGATCTATGTCAGAACAGATTTATTTCATATTGATAGATCTATGTCATATTAACAGATATATGTCGTATTAACAGATCTATGTCATTTTAACAGATCTATGTAATTTTAACAGATCTATGTCATATTAACAGATATATGTCATATTAACATATCTATATCCTATTAACATATCTATATCCTATTAACAGACCTATGTCATTTTAACAGATATATGTCATATTAACATATCTATATCCTATTAACATATCTATATCCTATTAACAGACCTATGTCATTTTAACAGATGTATGTCATATTAACAGATCTATGTCCTAACAGTAACAAATATACGTCCTAATAGATCTATGTCATATTACCGGATCTGTCATATTAACAGATCTATGGCTTACCAGATTTATGTCCTGATAGATATATGTCCTAACAGTAACATATCTATGTCCTAACAGATCTATGTCATAACAGTAACATATCTATGTCCTAACAGATCTATGTCCTGATAGATCTATGTCCTACCAGATGGTTCTGTGATTAAGCCACACACTCCAGATGAATAACCTTGGCTGAGACTTGAAGACCAGCATTAGCTCTTTGTCTTGTGACGTGGAGGAGACCTTCGGGTTTATGACTGAATCTATTTCAGAACACTATTTAAACATGTAAAGTTGTGTTGATATATCTATTGAATGTACAAAAATTACAAATTAATGTTGTAGGTAAGACAAATGAGTTGGCTAAAGTACAAACTGTCTGGCATCCAGCCTAGTGGAAAGAGGTTTGAGACAGAGTGATAACAGAGACCTATGTCACCTCTCCAAACAGTCACATCAGGCCTAGAGACAGAGAGAGCAGAGACTGTAAGAGGTTTGAGACAGAGTGAAAACAGAGACCTATGTCCCCTCTCCAAACAGTCACATCAGGCCTAGAGACAGAGAGAGCAGAGACTGTAAGGGGTTTGAGACAGAGTGAAAACAGAGACCTATGTCCCCTCTCCAAACAGTCACATCAGGCCTAGAGACAGAGAGAGCAGAGACTGTAAGAGGTTTGAGACAGAGTGATAACAGAGACCTATGTCCCCTCTCCAAACAGTCACATCAGGCCTAGAGACAGAGAGAGCAGAGACTGTAAGAGGTTTGAGACAGAGTGAAAACAGAGACCTATGTCCCCTCTCCAAACAGTCACATCAGGCCTAGAGACAGAGAGAGCAGAGACTGTAAGAGGTTTGAGACAGAGTGAAAACAGAGACCTATGTCCCCTCTCCAAACAGTCACATCAGGCCTAGAGACAGAGAGAGCAGAGACTGTAAGAGGTTTGAGACAGAGTGAAAACAGAGACCTATGTCCCCTCTCCAAACAGTCACATCAGGCCTAGAGACAGAGAGAGCAGAGACTGTAAGAGGTTTGAGACAGAGTGAAAACAGAGACCTATGTCCCCTCTCCAAACAGTCACATCAGGCCTAGAGACAGAGAGAGCAGAGACTGTAAGGGGTTTGAGACAGAGTGAAAACAGAGACCTATGTCCCCTCTCCAAACAGTCACATCAGGCCTAGAGACAGAGAGAGCAGAGACTGTAAGAGGTTTGAGACAGAGTGATAACAGAGACCTATGTCCCCTCTCCAAACAGTCACATCAGGCCTAGAGACAGAGAGAGCAGAGACTGTAAGGGGTTTGAGACAGAGTGATAACAGAGAACTATGTCCCCTCTCCAAACAGTCACATCAGGCCTAGAGACAGAGAGAGCAGAGACTGTAAGAGGTTTGAGACAGAGTGAAAACAGAGACCTATGTCCCCTCTCCAAACAGTCACATCAGGCCTAGAGACAGAGAGAGCAGAGACTGTAAGAGGTTTGAGACAGAGTGAAAACAGAGACCTATATCCCCTCTCCAAACAGTCACATCAGGCCTAGAGACAGAGAGAGCAGAGACTGTAAGGGGTTTGAGACAGAGTGATAACAGAGACCTATGTCCCCTCTCCAAACAGTCACATCAGGCCTAGAGACAGAGAGAGCAGAGACTGTAAGGGGGTTGAGACAGAGTGAAAACAGAGACCTATGTCCCCTCTCCAAACAGTCACATCAGGCCTAGAGACAGAGAGAGCAGAGACTGTAAGAGGTTTGAGCAGAAAGAACAACGCCTGATGGAAAGTGGTTTGAAGCAGAGCGAGCAGAGAGACTAGAGAAACTCACCTTGGTTACACAGAGAGCCACAGAATCCTGACAGACACTCACAGTGTCCTGTGATGTGGTGACAGGGACCGTCGCTATGGATACACTGAGGACAGGACTGGCTGCAGCGCTGCCCATAGAACCCTGAAGAACAGACTGAAAACACAGGGACAGGGTGAGGGGTTCATGTGTGTGTGTGTGTGTGTGTGTGTGTGTGTGTGTGTGTGTGTGTGTGTGTGTGTGTGTGTGTGTGTGTGTGTGTGTGTGTGTGTGTGTGTGTGTGTGTGTGTGTGTGTGTGTGTTATGCGTGTGGGTGTGTATGCGTATGTGTGTGTGTGTGTGTGTGTGTGTGTGTTGGGGGGGGGGGGTATGTTTATGTGTGTGTGTGTGTGGGTGTACTTATAAACACAGACATTTCTGAGACAACCACAGATATAAAGCTAAGACACTACTAGACACTACCGGACACTACCAGACACTACAGGACAGTACCAGACACTACCGGACACTACCGGACACTACCAGACACTACCGGACACTACCAGACACTACCAGACACTACAGGACAGTACCAGACACTACCGGACACTACCGGACACTACCAGACACTACAGGACAGTACCAGACACTACCGGACACTACCAGACACTACCAGACACTACCAGACACTACAGGACAGTACCAGACACTACCGGACACTACCGGACACTACCAGACACTACAGGACAGTACCAGACACTACAGGACACTAACGGACACTAACGGACACTACCGGACACTACCGGACACTACCGGCCACTAACGGACACTACCAGACACTACAGGACAGTACCAGACACTACCGGACACTACCGGACACTACCGGACACTAACGGACACTAACGGACACTAACGGACACTACCAGACACTACAGGACAGTACCAGACACTACCGGACACTACCGGACACTACCGGACACTACCGGACACTACCGGACACTACCGGCCACTAACGGACACTAACGGACACTACCAGCCACTACAGGACAGTACCAGACACTACAGGACACTACCGGACACTAACGGATACTACCGGATACTAACGGACACTACAGGACAGTACCAGACACTACGGACACTATGAGACACTACAAGACACTACCAGAAACTACAGGACACTACGAGACACTACCGGACACTAACAGACACTACAGGACACTACCGGACACTACCGGACACTACGAGACACTAAGATACACTACAAGACACTACCGGACACTACCAGACACTACAGGACACTACCAGACACTACAGGACACTACCGGACACTACCGGACACTACCAGACACTACCGGACAGTACCAGACACTACAGGACACTACCGGACACTAACGGACACTACAGGACACTACCGGACACTAACGGACACTACAAGACACTACACGACACTACCAGACACTACAGGACAGTACCAGACACTACAGGACACTACATGACACTACCAGACACTACAGGACACTACCGGACACTACAAGACACTACCGGACACTAACGGACACTACCAGACACTACAGGACACTACCAGCCACTACAGGACAGTACCAGACACTACAGGACACTACCGGACACTAACGGATACTACCGGATACTAACGGACACTACAGGACAGTACCAGACACTACGGACACTATGAGACACTACAAGACACTACCAGAAACTACAGGACACTACGAGACACTACCGGACACTAACAGACACTACAGGACACTACCGGACACTACCGGACACTACGAGACACTAAGATACACTACAAGACACTACCGGACACTACCAGACACTACAGGACACTACCAGACACTACAGGACACTACCGGACACTACCGGACACTACCAGACACTACCGGACAGTACCAGACACTACAGGACACTACCGGACACTAACGGACACTACAGGACACTACCGGACACTAACGGACACTACAAGACACTACACGACACTACCAGACACTACAGGACAGTACCAGACACTACAGGACACTACATGACACTACCAGACACTACAGGACACTACCGGACACTACAAGACACTACCGGACACTAACGGACACTACCAGACACTACAGGACACTACCAGACACGAACGGACACTACCGGACACTACCGGACACTACAGGACACTACCAGACACTACCGGACACTACCGGACGCTACCAGACACTACCGGACACTACACACCAAAGATAACATTAAACACTCAAACTCTCTTGGCATTTCCTATTTCCAATTTCTCCTCTCCCCTCCCCTCCTTTCATCCCCTCCTTTCCTTTCCTTTCCTCTCCTCTCCTCTCCTTTCCTCTCCTCTCCTCTCCTCTCTTTTCCTTTCTTCTTTCAGGTTCACATGAGGTAAAGTCTGAAGCCAAGGAAGAAAAAGACTTTGACAGCCCACTCTGTTCTCTATTGTAGTCCTCTGTAGTGAAGGAACAGAACAGTTAGATAGCTTAGCTTTGTCCTCCTTCACGGAGGCTGCCAGCATCCAAAATGGTATATAGTGCACTATAAAGGGAATAGGGCCCTGGTCTAAAGTAGTGCACTATAAAGGGAATAGGGGGCCATTGGGCCGCAGTCTGTGCCACTCAGGCCATATGTCTTCCTTAAGCTCTTAATTAGTTTGCATTGATATTTCTCTAAGTGGCGAGAGGAGGAGTTAACAGGTCAGAATGATGTTAACTTCCTGCTCTGTCTCAGTGTAATGAGAGGAGGAGTTAACAGGTCAGAATGATGTTAACTTCCTGCTCTGTCTCAGTGTAATGAGAGGAGGAGTTAACAGGTCAGAATGATGTTTCCTTCCTGCTCTGTCTCAGTGTAATGAGAGGAGGAGTTAACAGGTCAGAATGATGTTTACTTCCTGCTCTGTCTCAGTGTAATGAGAGGAGGAGTTAACAGGTCAGAATGATGTTTACTTCCTGCTCTGTCTCAGTGTAATGAGAGGAGGAGTTAACAGGTCAGAATGATGTTTACTTCCTGCTCTGTCTCAGTGTAATGAGAGGAGGAGTTAACAGGTCAGAATGATGTTTACTTCCTGCTCTGTCTCAGTGTAATGAGAGGAGGAGTTAACAGGTCAGAATGATGTTTACTTCCTGCTCTGTCTCAGTGTAATGAGAGGAGGAGTTAACAGGTCAGAATGATGTTTACTTCCTGCTCTGTCTCAGTGTAATGAGAGGAGGAGTTAACAGGTCAGAATGATGTTTCCTTCCTGCTCTGTCTCAGTGTAATGAGAGGAGGAGTTAACAGGTCAGAATGATGTTTACTTCCTGCTCTGTCTCAGTGTAATGAGAGGAGGAGTTAACAGGTCAGAATGATGTTTACTTCCTGCTCTGTCTCAGTGTAATGAGAGGAGGATTTAACAGGTCAGAATGTTTATGTGTGTGTGTGTGTGGGTGTACTTATAAACACAGACATTTCTGAGACAACCACAGATATAAAGCTAAGACACTACTAGACACTACCGGACACTACCAGACACTACAGGACAGTACCAGACACTACCGGACACTACCGGACACTACCAGACACTACCGGACACTACCAGACACTACCAGACACTACAGGACAGTACCAGACACTACCGGACACTACCGGACACTACCAGACACTACAGGACAGTACCAGACACTACCGGACACTACCAGACACTACCAGACACTACAGGACAGTACCAGACACTACCGGACACTACCGGACACTACCAGACACTACAGGACAGTACCAGACACTACAGGACACTAACGGACACTAACGGACACTACCGGACACTACCGGACACTACCGGACACTACCGGCCACTAACGGACACTACCAGACACTACAGGACAGTACCAGACACTACCGGACACTACCGGACACTACCGGACACTACCGGACACTACCGGACACTAACGGACACTAACGGACACTACCAGACACTACAGGACAGTACCAGACACTACCGGACACTACCGGTCAGAATGATGTTTACTTCCTGCTCTGTCTCAGTGTAATGAGAGGAGGAGTTAACAGGTCAGAATGATGTTTACTTCCTGCTCTGTCTCAGTGTAATGAGAGGAGGATTTAACAGGTCAGAATGATGTTTACTTCCTGCTCTGTCTCAGTGTAATGAGAGGAGATTTAACAGGTCAGAATGATGTTTACTTCCTGCTCTGTCTCAGTGTAATGAGAGGAGGAGTTAACAGGTCAGAATGATGTTTACTTCCTGCTCTGTCTCAGTGTAATGAGAGGAGGAGTTAACAGGTCAGAATGATGTTTCCTTCCTGCTCTGTCTCAGTGTAATGAGAGGAGGAGTTAACAGGTCAGAATGATGTTTCCTTCCTGCTCTGTCTCAGTGTAATGAGAGGAGGAGTTAACAGGTCAGAATGATGTTTACCTTCCTGCTCTGTCTCAGTGTACTGAGAGGAGGAGTTAACAGGTCAGAATGATGTTTACTTCCTGCTCTGTCTCAGTGTAATGAGAGGAGGAGTTAACAGGTCAGAATGATGTTTACTTCCTGCTCTGTCTCAGTGTAATGAGAGGAGGAGTTAACAGGTCAGAATGATGTTTCCTTCCTGCTCTGTCTCAGTGTAATGAGAGGAGGATTTAACCAGGTCAGAATGATGTTTACTTCCTGCTCTGTCTCAGTGTAATGAGAGGAGGAGTTAACAGAGTCAGAATGATGGTTACACTCTTCCTGCTCTGTCTCAGTGTAATGAGAGGAGGATTTAAACAGGTCAGAATGATGTTTACGTTCCTGCTCTGTCCTCAGTGTAATGAGAGGAGGAGTTAACAGGTCAGAAGATGTTTACTTCCTGCTCTGTCTCAGTGTA
>NW_024057740.1:80000-90712 GCF_016432855.1 Salvelinus namaycush | reverse complement strand
CAAGTGAGGGCATTGTACAAAACAAGTAATCAGCGATTGAATCGTCTCTAACCAATCCAAAGTACCAAAGCCAATAACTATTTCCGAAACGCCACTTCACCCACGTATGTTCAGGCTCTGGTCCAACCCATCAGTTTCTGGGACCAATCAGAATGGTTTGAATGTGTTCGCTAGAGCTGGGAAGATGAACCAAAAATGATCAACACCGACCATACCGATAAGTATCCTTTACTAGAGAAATGTGAAGTTTGAAATAAGTTAGCTAATATGGGTTATTGGTAATGGGACAATTGATGGCTACAACCATCAAACTAGAAGTAGTAGATTAACTTCACTAGGGTAGGGGACAGCATTCGGAATTCTGGATGAAATGCATGCCCAATTTAAACTGCCTGCTTCTCGGGCCCAGAAGATATGATATGCATATAACTGGTAGATCTGGATAGAAAACACTCTAAAGTTTCCAAAACTGTTAAAATAGTGTCTGTGAGTATAACAGAACTGATTTGGCAGGCGAAAACCTGAGAAAAATCCATTCAGGAAGTAGTTTTTTCTTTTTTTTGTAGTTTTCTATTCAATGCCATAACAGCATCCATTGACTTAGGACTCAAACTGCAGTTTCTATGCCTTCCACTAGATGTCAACAGTCTTTAGAAATAGTTTCAGGCTTGTATTCTGAAAAATGAGGGAATAAGAGCATTCGGAATGACTGGACGCTAAAGTGTCGCAGAGCTTTTTTTATGTGCTCGACAGAGAGAGATCAATTATTGTTTACCTTTTAAATTGACGACGTTATTGTCCGGTTGAAATATTATCGATTATTTAGGCTAAAACAACCTGAGGATTGAATATAAACATCGTTTGACATGTTTCTATGAACTTTACGGATACAATTTGGATTTTTTTGTCTTCCTGTTTTGACTGCGTTTGAGCCTGTGGATTACTGAAGAAAACGCGCGAACAAAACGGAGGTTTTGTATATAAAGAGACTATCGAACAAAATAAACATTTATTGAGTAAATGAATGTCTGCTGAGTCAACCATATGAAGATCATCAAAGGTAAGGGATTCATTTTATCTCTATTTCTGACTCTGACTCTGTTCTACTTGGCTGGTTACTGTTTGTAATGAATTGTCTAGTGGGCTATGTTCTCAAATAATCGTACGGTATGCTTTCGCCGTAAAGCATTTTTTTTTTTTTATCTGACACCGTGGTTGGATTCACAAGACGTTCATCTTTAAACCTATGTAAATATGTTTTGTTTTCTGAATTTTTATAATGAGTATTTGTGTATTTGAATTTGGCGCCCAGCAGTTTCACTGGCTGTTGAAGAGATACCCAAGAGAGGTTAAAGGATAATAAAAAATGGTGGTGCAAATCAATGTTAAAAACGTATCGTTCAATTTATCATGTCTGTCGGTGCCAGCCGACCTAGAATACCTTACAATCAAATTCTGACCGTATTACCTCCCAAAAGAGCCGATAACACGACGGCCCTCAAGGAACTACACTAGACTTTATGAAAACTGGAAACCACATGAGGCAGCATTTATTGTAGCTGGGGATTTTAACTTATTGGGACTGGGGGGCAGTATTGAGTAGCTTGGATAATAAGGTGCCCAGAGTAAACTGCCTGCTACTCAGGCCCAAAAGCTAGAATATGCTTTTGGGCCTACTAAATAATTAGTAGATTTGGATAGAAAACACTCTGAAGTTTCTAAAACTGTTTGAATGATGTCTGTGAGTATAACAAACTCATACGGCTGGCAAAAACATGAAAACAATCCAACCAGGAAGTGGGAAATCTGAGGTTTGTAGTTTTTCAAGTCATTGCCTATCGAATATACAGTGTCTATGGGGACATATTGCACTTCCCAAGGCTTCCACTAGATGTCAACAGTCTTTAGAACCTTGTTTCAAGCTTCTACTGTGAAGGGGGAGAGAATAAGAGCTGTTTGAGTCAGGTGTCTGGCAGAATGCCATGAGCTCAGTCAGGCACACGCCCGTGAGAGGTAGCTGCATTCCTTTTCCTTTCTAAAGACAAAGGAATTGTCCGGTTGAAACATTATTGAAGATTTATGATAAAAACATCCTAAAGATTGATTCTATACATCGTTTGACATGTTTCTACGAACTGTAATATAACTTTTTTGACTTTTCGTCTGAACTAAGCGATTGCGCATTGAGCATTTTGGATTACTGGGCTAAACACGCGAACAAAAAGGAGGTATTTGGACATAAATTATGGACTTTATCAAACAAAACAAACATTTATTGTGGAACTGGGTTTCCTGGGAGTGCATTCCGATGAAGATCATCAAAGGTAAGTGAATATTTATAACGCTATTTCTGACTTTTGTGACACCTCTCCTTCTTTGGAAAATGTCTGTATGTTTTTCTGTGGCTAGGTGCTGACCTAACATAATCATTTGGTGTGCTTTCGCCGTAAAGCCTATTTGAAATCGGACACTGTGGCTGGATTTACAAAAGTTTATCTTTAAAATGGTGTATAATACTTGTATGTTTGAGGAATTTTAATTTATGGGATTTCTGTTGTTTTGAATTTGGCGCTCTGCAATTTCACTGGCTGTTGACGAGATGGGACGCTAGCGTTCCACATATCCCAGAGAGGTTAACAAACCAAATTTGACGAAAACGCTACCGAAGTTCTATCAACACATTGACTGTAGTACTAGTGCTGGGAAAACACTCGACCACTGCTATTCTCTCTTCCGGGATGCCTACAAGGCCCTCCCCCGCCCTCCCTTCGGCAAATCAGATCACGACTCCATTTTGCTCCTCCCATCCTATAGGCAGAAACTTAAACAGGAAGTACCTGTGCTAAGGTCTACTCAACGCTGGTGTGACGACCCTCCCACTCTGTCTGCCGTATTCTCTCTTTGTTCTTGTTTCCTTATTAGGATGCCGGTGGGCGGAGTTGGGAGGGTCGTCAGCTACATGGGAAACACCTGGGCCCGGTGTCTCCCAGGATAAATACACCACTTCTCCATTCATGGAGGAGACTCTCTCCATGCAGACACCTTTATAGATTTTGTTGTGTTTCTTGGTGGTTTTTTGGTTGTTTGCTTTAGCATCTTTCAACACACTGCATTATCACATTCATGCATGCAAAACACTCACTTACACTACTGATTACACACACCATTGTATATTATACCTAGTTATTTTACTTAATAAATATATATATGTTACTCCTTATCTCCACGTTGTCTCCCTTTTGTTACGGGCTTTGAGCCGGTTTGTGACACTGGTCTGACCAATCCCTAGCCGTGTCCTCAGAGCATGCGCAGACCATCTGGCTGGAGTGTTTACGAACATATTCAATCGCTCCCTAATCCAGTCTGCTGTCCCCACTTGCTTCAAGATGTCCACCATTGTTCCTGTACCCAAGAAAGCAGAGGTAACTGAACTAAACGACTATTGCACCGTAGCACTCACTTCTGTCATCATGAAGTGCTTTGAGAGGCTATTTAAGGATCATATCACCTGTACCTTAACTGACACCCTAGACCCACTTCAATTTGCTTACTGCCCCAATAGATCCACAGACGATGCACTGCAAACTGCCCTATCCCATCTGGACAAGAGGAATACATATGTAAGAATGCTGTTCATTGACTATAGCTCAGCATTCAACACCATTGTACCCTCCAAGCTCATCATCAAGCTCAGGGCCCTGGGTCTGAACCCCGCCCTGTGCAACTGAGTCCTGGACTTCCTGATGGCCCGCCCCCCAGGTGGTGAAGGTAAGAAACAACACCTCCACTTCATTGATCCTTAACATAGGGGCCCCACAAGGGTGCGTGCTCAGCCCCCTCCTGTACTCCCTGTTGACCCATGACTGCGTGGCCACACACGCCTCCAACTCAATCATCAAGTTTGCAGACAACACAACCATAGTAGGCCTGATTACCAATAATGATGAGACCGCCTACAGGGAGGAGGTGAGTGCCAGGAATATAACCTCTCCTTTAACATCAACAAAACAAAGGAGCTGATCGTCGACTTCAGGAAAAAGCAGAGGGAGCACGCCCCTATCCACATTTACGGGACAGCAGTGGAGAAGGTGGAAAGCTTTAAGTTCCTCTGTGTACACATAACTGACTATCTGAAATGGTCCACCCACACAGGCAGTGTGGTGAAGAAGGCACAACAGCGCCTCTTCAACCTCAGGAGGCTGAAGAAATTTGTCTCGGCCCCTAAGACCCTCACAAACTTTGACAGATGCACAATTGCGAGCATCCTGTCGGGCTGTATCACCGCCTGGTATGGCAACTGCACCAACCTCAACCGCAGGTTGATGCGGTCTGCCCAACACATCACCAGGGGCACACTGCCTGCCCTCCAGGACACCTACAGCACCCGATGTCACAGGAAGGCCAAAAAGATCATCAAGGACATCAACCACCCGAGCCACGGCCTGTTCACCCCACTATCATCCAGAAAGCGAGGTCAGTACAAATACATCAAACCTGGGACCGAGATACTGAAAAACAGCTTCTATCTCAAGGCCATCAGACTGTTAAATGGCCATCAATAGCCGGCTAACACCCGGTTACTCAAACCTGTACCGTAGAGGCTGATGCCCTATATAACATAGACATGGAATCACTGATCACTTTAATAATGGAACACTAGTCATATTAATAATGTTTACATACTGCTTTACTCATTTCATATGTATATCCTGTGTTCTATTCTACTATATTCTAGTCAATGCCACGCCGACATTGCTTGTGCTAATATTGATATATTTCTTAATTCCATTATTCTACTTTTAGATGTGTGTATTGTTGTGAATTGTTAGATATTAGTGCACTGTTGGAGCTAGGAACACAAGCATTTCGCTACACCCGCAATAACATCTGCTAAATACAGTGGGGCAAAAAAGTATTTAGTCAGCCACCAATTGTGCAAGTTCTCCCACTTAAAAAGATGAGAGAGGCCTGTAATTTTCATCATAGGTACACTTCAACTATGACAGACAAAATGAGAAAAAAAATCCTGAAAATCACATTGTAGGATTTTTAATGAATTGATTTGCAAATTATGGTGGAAAATAAGTATTTGGTCAATAACAAACAAGCAAGATTTCTGGCTCTCACAGACATGTAACTTCTTCTTTAAGAGGCTCCTTTGTCCTCCACTCGTTACCTGTATTAATGGCACCTGTTTGAACTTGTTATCAGTATAAAAGACACCTGTCCACTACCTCAAACAGTCACACTCCAAACTCCACTATGGCCAAGACCAAAGAGCTGTCAAAGGACACCAGAAACAAAATTGTAGACCTGCACCAGGCTGGGAAGACTGAATCTGCAATAGGTAAGCAGCTTGGTTTGAAGGAATCAACTGTGGGAGCAATTATTAGGAAATGGAAGACATACAAGACCACTGATAATCTCCCTCGATCTGGGGCCCCACGCAAGATCTCACCCCGTGGGGTCAAAATGATCACAAGAACGGTGAGCAAAAATCCCAGAACCACACGGGGGGACCTAGTAAATGACCTGCAGAGAGCTGGGACCAAAGTAACAAAGCCTACCATCAGTAACACACTACGCCGCCAGGGACTCAAATCCTGCAGTGCCAGACGTGTCCCCCTGCTTAAGCCAGTACATGTCCAGGCCCGTCTGAAGTTTGCTAGAGAGCATTTGGATGATCCAGAAGAAGATTGGGAGAATGTCATATGGTCAAATGAAACCAAAATAGAACTTTATGGTAAAAACTCAACTCGTCGTGTTTGGAGGACAAAGAATGCTGAGTTGCATCCAAAGAACACCATATCTACTGTGAAGCATGGGGTGGAAACATCATGCTTTGGGGCTGTTTTTCTGCAAAGGGACCAGGACGACTGATCCGTGTAAAGGAAAGAATGAATGGGGCCATGTATCGTGAGATTTTGAGTGAAAACCTCCTTCCATCAGCAAGGGCATTGAAGATGAAACGTGGCTGGGTCTTTCAGCATGACAATGATCCCAAACACACCGCCCGGGCAACGAAGGAGTGGCTTCGTAAGAAGCATTTCAAGGTCCTGGAGTGGCCTAGCCAGTCTCCAGATCTCAACCCCATAGAAAATCTTTGGAGGGAGTTGAAAGTCCGTGTTGCCCAGCAACAGCCCCAAAACATCACTGCTCTAGAGGAGATCTGCATGGAGGAATGGGCCAAAATACCAGCAACAGTGTGTGTGAAAACCTTGTGAAGACTTACAGAAAACGTTTGACCTCTGTCATTGCCAACAAAGGGTATATAACAAAGTATTGAGATAAACTTTTGTTATTGACCAAATAATTATTTTCCACCATAATTTGCAAATAAATTCATCAAAAATCCTACAATGTGATTTTCTGGATTTTTTTTTCTCATTTTGTCTGTCATAGTTGAAGTGTACCTATGATGAAAATTACAGGCCTCTCATCTTTTTAAGTGGGAGAACTTGCACAATTGGTGGCTGACTAAATACTTTTTTGCCCCACTGATAGTGTATGCGACCAATACAATAAGATTTGATTCGATCATTATCGTATCAATTCAGGCAATTTATTGAGATGCGGGTTTTTGTCCATATTGCCTTGCTCTAGTGTTCGCATTCGAGAAGTCGTTAGGGAGGAGATAAAATACAGACTCGTGGAGAAGAAACGTCAGTGGACGTGGTGTTTGGCTGGAGCGATGTGGATGGGTAGCCTGGCAATTACAATTACAGACACTAGTGGGGGAAAATATAGGTCTGACCATTTGTGTTTGGTCTGCAGTGAATAAAGAGAGGATATTCTATACAGAGTAAACAAAAGCTAAGGATGGCAAAAGGGAAAAAGGGGTGGGGGGGAACTTTTCTGTTGCAATTAGTTCTGATGAGCAGGTCTGCTTGGCAGCCCGCTATTGAGAGCCTATTTTTAGCCATAGCTTCAGGAGAAAAACCTGTGATGCAGCCATGCAAATCAGAATGAGGGGAAGAGTAGGAGAAACCATGCCCCTCTGCTGCTGCGTGGTGGTGTGTGTGTCAGTGCAGTCGGCACCTTGCTACATGGAGGGCGCTCACGTAACAAAAGGGGCAGGCACCACCTCTATGCACCATGCAGTAGAGCAAAAATCCATACCACGATAAACTAAACGATACGTTTATGAAATGAATAAGCAACATTTGCTTTCTTATTTGACCCTTTAAACTACTCCTACTACTTTGAATGTTATTAGCAGACAGGCCTATTTCATTGCAAACTTCACATTCCTCGAATAAAGGCTACTTATCGTTATTATCGTTATCAGTAAAACGTCCTCGATAAATGGTTGGTTTCGTAGGTGTCGATACATTTTGGTTTATCGTCCCACCTCTAACCTTTAGCCTCTCTCCCTCACGCATACATCTCCCACTCTATTCCTCTGTAAATGTCTGCCTCTTTCCTTCCATCTCTCTCTTTCCCCTGTTCTAGGCAGCAGCTGGTCATGCTGAGATCGCAGGGTGATTGAAGTGCCTCAACTTCCCAATGTCATTAACAGATCAGGCCGAAATGTTCGGTCGCTTTCTTCGACACGCACACACGGGCACGCATACGCGCACACGCACACATTTATTTACCTATCAACAGCTGGAGAGTTCGAAGGACCAAGTGTCAGAAAGGGGAACATGTGGGAACGATCTGTGTGAGGTACCTACTACAACATACTGAGATAACAGAGAGGGGGGTCTTCACAATGAAGGGGGGATGCATAATTGTTAGCAGTCACTTCAAAAAGGTTACCCAGTGGAAACAAGCCCCAGTTCTCTTGAAACCTTCAAACACTATTTAATTTTGCAAGATGATCATCGGCTGCCCTGTAATTCCATCAGGAAGCGGCAGCTCAGGCGGCCATTACACGATGGCAGAAACCAACATTACCTCAGCCTAAGCAAAAATAACCGCCAATAGTCCTCACACTGAGGATAGCCATTCTACTGTCCTGGTATAGAAAGACCGGGAGAGAGAGTGGCTACATCGAGAGGAGTAGGAGGGTTTAATTCTCTTTGGGATGCGCTGAGTAAATGCTCCGAGCAGACAGTGAAGAGAGGATGCGGGAGAGAAACATTTACAGAGAAACTAACATGGAACACCTCTGAAATATTTAGGGACAGAGAGCGCTATGACTCCAGAGGGAGAACACACACACACACACCACACACACACCACAACACACCACACACACACACACACACACACACACACACACACACACACACACACACACACACACACACACACACACACACACACACACACACACACACACACACAGAAAGAGAGATCGAGAGAGACGGATAAAAAAAGAGAGGGTTACACCTAAGAGAGTGGGGCATTCGCCCTGAGGCATGGCTTAACAAGAGGTGCCAGCTTTTGTGGGCTAATCTAAGAGAACCATCGCTCTCTCCCAAAAGTTTGTTTGTTGCTTGAAACTCGTAAATTCAGAAAACCAACAAAAAAGTGTGATGAGTCTTTTTGTGGGCTGAAATCTTACTCTAGGAGAGGAGGCCTTTTAGGGTATATACTACTGTACAGCAGGGAGACAGCTAGTGGGGTAATGTATAATTAGCAGGAAGGGTGTAACCTGATGACTGAAAACACAATACACACGGCTAACATAACCAAGACACAATAACAGATATCCTCATTTGTCCCCCGGACACCCCTCTAGAGTCATCAGGGGATTGTCACCAGAGCGGCGTCCAAATGAGGGGAGCACCAAATGCCCATACCAGATAAGAGACACCCCCTTATTGAATTGGAAATCCTGACTTCCTCAACAGGCTGAACAGTGAGTCTCCATCTGTCCGCAAACACCAACACCAATGCAGACTATATATATATGTGTGTGTATACACATCTTCGATACGCCATTCTCAGAGGGCGAATTACGGGCAGAGTTCAACATAAAACATCAATTTGAGCTATCAGGTATTCATAACTTCAAATCAGTAATGAGCATTGCCGGCAGGCAGTGCAACAGACGTCCTAGCGACCGGGGGGACAGAAGGGAGGGAAATAAACACACAACCTGTTTAATGTTTAATTGACAGCGGCAGTTGTTGTGCGGCGAAAACCACAACCGCCCAAATTCCTATACAATTATTGTAATAAGCCTCCGATGATGTCAGCAGTGTATAATTGTTTCAATCAATGTTTATTTAAAAAAAATGTACAGGCTTCTCTGGGGCAATTACAAAGGGAGAGCGTGTATGGATGTCAAATGTTAATCGAGGAAAGACAATTGGCTGTGAAAATTGACTGCTTGGTAAGAAAGTCTCTCGCTTCAGTCGGTAAGTAAATAGTGAAGTAATAGTCAAGCAATTGGTTTTCCCCCCATGGTAACAAGATGTTCACTTCTGGGGTTTTCAAACCATCAAAGCCATAAAAAGGCCTATTGCTAGTGGAACACTTTTCAGTAAATCTTTCACCTCCACCTCAGATAGCTCCTGACTCACATCTTTGTGGGGTTTGACTTAGAGGGCTTCCTATGTGTCCCTGGGCAACCAGAAGTTAAACCATTTGTTGCCAAGCTCTTTCAACCAAGGATAGATTTATGCACTCTTGAGGTCAGGAGGGGGGCCAGCAGCAGTCAGGGCTTATTCTTGGCACAGGGGTCTGACCTTGTGTGTATCTTTGGAGAGAAAGAGTATGTGTTTCAACCCCCCACTCCTCCCTCCCTTCCCAAGTTTACCAGTAACTCTGGAGCGTTGCTGCACCTTGACACCTGCCTAATAGGTGAGCTAGTGAGAACCGCTGAGCGCCGTTTCTGCACCGGCTGCACTTTCCCCCTGCAAAGTCTTTCTTTATTTGTCGACAAAGTAAGTGGTCAGAGGTGTGTCTTGAAAACCAAGAGACATCTCAAAAATGTCAGAGGATTCCTCTAAATTGGGCAAAGTCCAAAGAGAGAGAAGAGAGGAGAGATACCAGGATGGCATACTCATTTCGGCTTTTCATCTCGTAGAATTCGCTGCACACTACTGAGGAATAGAATATTATTTTGAGACCTACGTGTGGCTGAAACAGGTGATAATCACCTTAGGGGACGTGCTGTACCAAAATGAACAAATGGCGGGAATCAACGAAATGGTGCATTCTCAGTAGGGGGAGCCTAGTGTGTTGATATTTGTTGCTAACTGCATTCATTTTTTACAGTACGTTCTAAATAGTATGTAGTATGATTAGTACACAGTGTGCAGTTTAAGTAAGTAGTAGGCAAACCAGATTTCGGACACGGCCAGAGAGAGAGAGAGGAAAAGAGAGAGGTTCCTCTCACACTTCCCTCTCCCCAATGTCATCGCTGTGAGGGGGAGAGAGACTTAATAAGAGGGAAGGGGCCAAGGCCGGGACTGGAGCCCTGGACTCCATTAGAGGGTCACGGCGGCATGCTGTAAAGACACAGAACAAACACAGAGTAAACACATTAACGTCACTCTTCGCCTCCATGGATGGCTGCATTCACAGACACTGACTCATCAGCACAGTAATGAGAAACGGAGGAGGAGGAGGAGGCTGGGCCGGGCCGGGCTGGCAACCCCGCCACACACACACAGTACAGTGCTCACTCACACACACATTAATACGATCACGTTTGCCTTGTGTTCATGCATGAGCACTAATACTGTACTCAAGAGTATTACACATGTTTGCCTTGCACACAAACACATGTGCGTTAACACAGACGTACACATTGT
>NW_024057740.1:0-75000 GCF_016432855.1 Salvelinus namaycush | reverse complement strand
GAGTACAAAGGCTTCATGGAAGAGATGATAACAAAAGGTTACGCTGAGAAGGTACCACAAGAACAGCTCCTCAGAGAGAAAGGCAAGGTATGGTACATACCACACCATGGCGTTCACCATAAGCGCAAAGGAACGATACGAGTGGTGTTTGACTGTTCATCATCCTATAAAGGTACATCTCTTAACAGTGAACTCCTTCAAGGCCCTGACCTGGCAAACACGCTTATAGGAGTCTTGCTAAGATTTCGGCAAGAGCACATTGCCATGATGGCAGACATCGAAGGAATGTTCCATCAAGTACGTGTCCATGAAGATGACTTAGACTTCCTGCGATTACTATGGTGGCCGGATGGTGATACTAACAAAAGATTGGAGGAGTACAGAATGACAGTACATCTTTTCGGTGCTATATCCTCTCCAAGTTGTGCAAACTTTGCACTGCGAAAGACTGCAGAAGACAACTGTGAGAGGTACGATGAAGAGGTGATTCAAACAGTCAAGTCCAACTTCTATGTTGATGACTGCCTCAAGTCAGTGGCCACAGAAGAACAAGCCATAGCTCTCACAAGAAACCTCAGGGATGTGTGCTCTCAAGGTGGGTTCAAATTGACCAAGTGGGTCAGCAACAGCCGCACTGTACTAGCTTCTATCCCTGATGAACACAAAGCCAAGCAGATAAAAGAACTGGACCTGGACAGAGAAAAGCTGCCTGTTGAAAGAGCACTTGGAATCCGATGGAACATTGAAAGGGATGTGTTTACCTTCCAGGTCACTGTCAAGAACAGACCCCTTACAAGAAGAGGTATTCTCTCAACTGTCAGCTCTATTTATGATCCATTAGGTTTCCTCGCCCCATTCGTATTAAAGGCAAAGCAAATTCTTCAAGTGCTCTGCAAGCTAAAGTGTGGATGGGACGAAGTCATCCCTGAAGAACACTCTATTTCATGGAAGAGATGGCTCTCAGAGCTGGACCAGCTCTCCAGATTCCAGATAGACAGGTGTATGATGCCTGAGAACTTTGGTCAAATCAAGACCGCACAGCTGCATCACTTCGGTGATGCAAGTGAACAAGGTTATGGCACGGCAAGCTACCTTAGGTTCACAAACGTTATGGAAAAGGTCCACATCGCATTCATACTGGGGAAATCAAGGGTGACTCCACTCAAGCAGATGACGATCCCCAGACTGGAACTTGCTGCAGCAACATTGGCAGTGCGAGTGGACAGGATGTTAAGGTTGGAGCTCCAGATTGAACTTGAGGAGTCAACTTTCTGGACAGACAGCCAGTCGGTGCTAAAATACATCCGCAACGATACCAAGAGATTCCATACTTTTGTGGCTAATAGGGTTGCTATGATCCGTGACCTATCGAAAGCAAAACAGTGGAGGTATTTGAACTCCAAACACAACCCAGCCGATGATGCCTCAAGAGGATTACATGTTGAAACTTTCCTGAACTCAAAGAGATGGCGCAAAGGACCAGAATTCCTGGAGAAAACAGAAACACAATGGCCGAAAGTCCCCGAGGAGCTTGGCTCCATCCCTCCAGATGATCCAGAGGTGAGAAAAGACGTCATCGTAAACAGTACATGTGTGGAAGAAAAGAGTCCGACCAGCAAACTGATTGAGTACTATTCAACATGGAACAGCTTGAAGAAAGCAGTTGCCTGGATGCTGAAACTGAAGAGACTTCTACTACAGTTAAGCCAGAAAAGGAAAGTTCTCACCCAAACTGATCCAGGATCAGATCAGAGTCTGACAAACTCACTGAAGGAACAAATTGACAAGTTCAAACTGACGTTTGGAAAAGAAAGTCTGTCTGTAGATGACCTAGATGAAGCAGAAAAGGTCATCATTCGATTTGAGCAACGACAGCACTTTAAACAAGAAATTGCACTAGTTGTAAAAGGAAAACAATGTGCCAAGAGAAGCGGCTCAATCTGTAAGCTTGATCCAATAGTTGACAATGGCATTCTGAGAGTAGGAGGAAGGTTAAGCAAAGCTGCTATGCCTACGGAACTAAAGAATCCTATGATCCTGCCCAAAGACTCCTACATCTCCAGACTGATCTTACTCCACATCCATGAGCAGGTTGGCCACTCTGGGAGAGGTCACATGCTTTCTAGACTTCGCCAGCGATATTGGATACCCTGTGCCAACTCCTTAGCAAGGAAGATCCTTAAGAGCTGTGTCTTCTGCAGGCGGATGCAAGCTAGAGCTGGGGAACAGAAGATGGCTGACCTTCCACAAGATCGGGTAGCACCTGATTTGCCGCCTTTCACCCATGTGGGCATAGATTACTTTGGCCCCATAGAGGTGAAGCGAGGCCGCGTTCATGTGAAGCGGTATGGTGTGATCTTTACTTGCCTTGTGAGTCGAGCTGTCCATCTAGAAGTTGCTAGTTATCTGGATACTGATTCCTGCATCAATGACCTGCGCAGGTTCATCTGTCGAAGGGGCCCAGTAACAAGTATCAGAACAGACAATGGCACCAACTTTGTTGGAACACACAGAGAGCTAGGAGAAGCTCTGAAAGAGCTGGATCACAACAAGATTCAAAATAAATTACTGAAGGAAGGAGTGACATGGTCATTCAACCCTCCCTCTGGAGCCCACCATGGGGGGGTATGGGAGAGGTTGATCCGACTGGTGAAAAAGATCCTCTATTCAGTCCTTAAAGAGCAAGTACTGGATGATGAGGCTTTGCAGACAGCCTTGTGTGAAGTTGAGGCGATTATGAACGACAGACCAATCACTACTGTAACAAATGACCCTAACGATCTAGAACCCCTGACTCCGAACCATCTGCTTCATCTGAAAGCAAAGCCAGTCCTGCCACCAGGACTATTCCAGAGAAGTGACCTATACTCACGAAGGAGATGGAAGCAAGTACAATATATCACTGACCTCTTCTGGAAGAGATGGATCAGGGAGTATCTTCCACTTATGCAGGAGCGGAACAAGTGGAACAAAACTAAGAGAAACTTCAGTCCTGGTGACCTTGTGGTCATCGTCGATGACACCGCCCCAAGGAACTATTGGCTAATGGGGCGTGTGGTGAAGGCTTTGCCAGGGGCCAAAGGTCTTGTCCGGAGCGTCATGGTTAAGACTAAGACCAATATCTTACAGAGACCTATCAATAAACTCTGTCTGCTCCTTGAGGCGACGAAGTGAGACACACACACACACACACACAGTGCTCCATCTTTGAATCACGTGCACCTCTGATTCGTTGATGTCGTACTCTTACATTCTTTGATGTCATACATTTTTTGGACGTCAAACTCTTGACATTTTTTGGAAGTTGAACACCTTTACACTTCAACTCAGACTGAGATCTATGGACTATTTTCCTATATGGCACCTTGTATATTTGTATATAGCTATGAACTGTAATGGTGCTCTGGTATAGAATGTTTTTGTATTGGCTCTACGTTTGAATATTAAGTAATTGTTGTGCATTCAGTGCAGTCAACAATTAGGGGCCGGTATGTTAGAGCCGATTTGGGCATATTTTGTATAAAAGACTGAACATACTGAGCTCCATGTACATTTGTGTAAATATATTAAATATTAATGTATATGATGAAATATTAGGTACGTACCTTTATGATTTATTTACCGGATTGAGATATATTCATTTGTTATTAGTGTAACTCAGTTTTTGGCCCCCCCTCTTGCCCATTCATTGTACTGTGTTAATTGTGTTAGTATAAAGGCAGGAAGTTGGGCCTTCGGGGGGAGGAGTCCTTGCTAGATGCGGGAGCGGTATAGTTTTTTGACCATATAGACATACAGACATACATACAGAAAGACAGACAGGTCATATTATATTATGTATTTGCATTTCAAGTAATCTCTGCTTTAAGTTGATTGGAGAATACCTTTTTGTTAGATAAGAAGAATAAACATTTTTTGTTGCACCATATCCCTGGATCTCATTGAATGTTTGGCCGTTTGGAAACGTTAAGTGTGGACTGTATGCGTCCGAAACAACCCCGCTTCAGGCTTGGGCAGTGGCTATGGTAAAGAGGAAAGGAAGCCACTACAGCCACCATCCCATCACATCACAACCACCACCACCATCACCAATACCATCACCATCACCACCACCACAACCATTACCATCACCACAACCATCACCACCACCATCACCAGCACCACCATTATCACCACCACCACTACCATCACAATCACCATTACCACCACATCACAATCACCATTACCACCACCACTACCATCCCAAACACCATCACCACCACCACCCATCACCACCACCACCACCACCACTACCATAACAATCACCATCACCATCACCACCACCATCACCATTACCTCCACCATCACCATCACCACCATCAGTACCACCACAACCATCACCATTACCACCACCACCACAATCACCATCACCATCACATCACCATTATTAACCATCACCACTACCATCACAATCACAAACACAATCACCATCACCACCACCCATCACCACCACCAACACCACCACCACCACCATCAGTACCACCATCACCACCACCACCCCCATCACCACCACCACTACCATCACAATCACCCTCACCATCACATCACCATTACCAACCATCACCACTACCATCACACTCACCAACACAATCACCATAACCACCATAACCACCACCACCCATCACCACCACCAACACCACCATCACCACTACCAACACAATCACCATCACCATCACCACCACCATCAGTACCACCACTACCACCACCATCACCATCACCACCACCATCACTACCACCATTACCACCACCATCAACACCACCACCCCAATCACCACCACCACTACCATCACAATCACCATCACCACCACCATCAGTACCACCACCACCATCACCACCATTACCACCACCATTACCACCACCACCATCACCACCACCGCAACCACTACCATCACCACCATCAATACCATCACAATCACCGTCACAACCACCATAACCACTACCATCACCATCACCACCACCACCATCACCATCACCATTAACACCACCTCTATCACCATTACCACCATCACCACCACCACAACCATTGCCATCACCATCACCATTAACACCACCACCATCACCATCACCACCACCACCACCATCACCATTACCACCACCACCATCACCATTACCACCACCACCACCATTACCACCACCACCACCATCACCATTACCACCACCATCACCATCACCATCACCATTATCACCACCATCACCACTACATCACAATCACCATCACCATTACCCCCACCATCACCACCACCACCACCACCACCACCACCACCATCACCACCACCACCCATCACCACCACCATCACCACCCCCACCACCATCACAACCACCACTATTACCATCACCACCACTATCACCATCACCACACCATCACCATCACCACAACCACTACCACCATTTCATAAAGTTAAAGCATACCTCTGATTTGTCTGTTTTTACAAGTCCCTCTTCATGCTTTCATATTTATGAGGACTAGTCCTTTGAGATGTGAACATTCATATCATAACTCAACTACTGCAGTACAATAGAAGCATAAAAGCAGAGCACTGACCAGAACAATTATTCATAGGAATATCTAGCTACTGTGAGCATAGCATAACAGAAATGTTAGACAAATAGTGACTCTAGGCCCCCGGTGAGACTGTATCTGTAATATGTGGATGTACTTCTAGGCCCCCAGTGACCCTGTAACTGTAATAAGTGATAAGGAAGAATAAGATAGTTTATGTTTTTATCTAAATGAGATTAATTTTGAGACTTTTTGAATTCCTCATTTGAAGGACACCAACACTAGGCATCAGGAGTCAAACAGACACAGATGCTGCGGTCCGTGCCATACAAACCAACAATAAACCCTCTATTCCCTGACAATTTGTCTGCCTTCCCATAGGGCCCTGGTCAAATGTAGTGCACTACCCATAGGGCCCTGGTCAAAAGTAGTGCACTACCTATAGGGCCCTGGTCAAAGGTTGTTGCACTATTGAGATTAGGGTGCCATTTGGGATACATTCTTTGTCAGTACTAATGAGCTGTAAATTGAACAAGGTGGTGGGACCCAACAGCTAGCTAGCCCCTCTCTTACCTCCCTCTGTCCTCTGTTAATTTGTCTCTCTGCTCGTCATTAAACAAGCCAAGAAAATAGAGAGAGAGAGAGAGAGAGAGAGAGAGAGAGAGAGAGAGAGAGAGAGAGAGAGAGAGAGAGAGAGAGAGAGAGAGAGAGAGAGAGACAAAAAACACAGCTAGACAGCTAGTTAGGCAAACTGCAGGCAGAAAGGTGACACCACATCACTGACTGTCTGCAAACCAAATTGCACCCTATTCCCTTTATAAGTGCACTACTTATAAAGGGAAGTAGCACCCTATATAGGGAAAAGTTGCCATTTGATACCCAGTCTCTCTCTCACTGCCCTGATCCCAAAAGACATCGGCTGCACAACAACAAAGCGATGATTTCTATTAGACAATGAAGCAAGCCTGAATCCATAAACAGTGAAGCCAATTACGCATCACAGCACAGCAGAGCACAGCAAAGCGCACCGGCGCCTTGCAGGAGAGAGAGAACGAGGGAGGGAGGGAGGAGAAAATGGAGGTAGAGTGAGACAGCAAGGCAGCGTCGGGGCAATTAAACCCACACAGGAACCATGTTGTCCTCCTCCCTGTTAGCATAGCACTCAAACATGCTGTCTCTTTGTCCTTTATGACTCACAGCATAGAAATATTACTCAAATATTATTACAACGAACGGCAGAAAGAAAGATAGAGGGAGAGAGAGAGAAAGGAGAGAGAGAGAAAGAGAGAAATGGAGATGAGCAAGTGAGGAAAATGGAGAGAGAGAGAAGAGACAGAGAAAGAGACAGAGGTGAGAGAAAGAGAGAAATGGGAGACAGAAGGAGAACGGAGAGAAAGGGGGAGAGAGAAAGAGAACGAGAGAGAAGAGACAGAGAAAGAGAGAGGTGAAAGAGAGAAAGGAGAGACAGAAGGAGAATGGAGAGAAAGAAGGAGAGAGAAAGAGAGAGCGTAAGAGAACGAGAGAAGAGACAGAAAATGAGACAGAGGTGAGAGAAAGAGAGAAAGGGGGAGAGAGAAAGAGAACGAGAACGAGAGAGAGCTAATAATAAGCCCATCCCTGTTAGCCTCAGCTCCAGCACCATGGAGAGAGGACAGATACAGGAAGTGTGTTGGAGGGAGAGCTAATAATAAGCCCATCCCTGTTAGCCTCAGCTCCAGCACCATGGAGAGAGGACAGATACAGGAAGTGTGTTGGAGGGAGAGCTAATAACAAGCCCATCCCTGTTAGCCTTAGCTCCAGCACCATGGAGAGAGGACAGATACAGGAAGTGTGTTGGAGGGAGAGCTAATAATAAGCCCATCCCTGTTAGCCTCAGCTCCAGCACCATGGAGAGAGGACAGATACAGGAAGTGTGTTGGAGGGAGAGCTAATAACAAGCCCATCCCTGTTAGCCTTAGCTCCAGCACCATGGAGAGAGGACAGATACAGGAAGTGTGTTGGAGGGAGAGCTAATAATAAGTCCATCCCTGTTAGCCTCAGCTCCAGCACCATGGAGAGAGGACAGATACAGGAAGTGTGTTGGAGGGAGAGCTAATAACAAGCCCATCCCTGTTAGCCTCAGCTCCAGCACCATGGAGAGAGGACAGATACAGGAAGTGTGTTGGAGGGAGAGCTAATAACAAGCCCATCCCTGTTAGCCTTAGCTCCAGCACCATGGAGAGAGGACAGATACAGGAAGTGTGTTGGAGGGAGAGCTAATAATAAGCCCATCCCTGTTAGCCTCAGCTCCAGCACCATGGAGAGAGGACAGATACAGGAAGTGTGTTGGAGGGAGAGCTAATAACAAGCCCATCCCTGTTAGCCTCAGCTCCAGCACCATGGAGAGAGGACAGATACAGGATATAGGAAGTGTTGATCAGGAATTGGGATTCATCTCAAATGCCACCATATTCCCTATATCAGTGGTTCCCAACTCTGGTCCTCCAGTAACCCCAACAGTACAGTTTTATTGTAGCCCTGAACAAGCACACCTGATTCAACTTGTCAACTAATCATCTGGCCCTCAATGACTTGAATCAGGTGTGTTTGTCCGGGGCTGCAACACAAATGTGTGCTGTTGGGAACCACTGACCTATATAGTGTACATTTGACCAAGGCCCATAGGGCTCTGGTTGAAAGTAGGGCACTATATAGGGAACAGGGTAGTATTTGGGATGCAGTTCTAGTGTAACAGTAATCTTCTATTGGTGCTGATAGAGGATGGAGCCTTGGCATTGGTAGCCTGACAGGAAGTAAGGTTTACACTTGCACACGCACATGCACGCACATGCACGCACGCACGCACACACACACACACACACACACACACACACACACACACACACACACACACACACACACACACACACACACACACACACACACACACACACACACACACACACACACACACACAGGGTGATACAAATGTTAGTGCACTGTCCACAGGCCAGGCCATGTACTCTAGTCTAGTGGTTATAATCAGATGCTAAACCCTCAGATATCGTATCTTATGAAAAGGGGTTTGGAGAGAAATCTGTGAGTCAGAACTGCAAAGCTTCAGGGTTTAGGAGTGCAGCACAGTGGCTGCATCCCACAATTCCACCCTATTCCCTATAAAGAGCACTACTTTTGACTAGAGCCCTATGGGGCATGGTCAAAAGTAGCGCACTATAAAGGGAATAGGGTACCATTGGGCATGCTGCCAGTGGCTATCCTTGTGTAACAGGGTAAGGCCACCAGGGATGGATGAATGTACCAAACGTCTGCTTTCATCAAAGCTTTGTAAGTCCTTTTTGAAAAACCAAAGAAGAGAATGTGTTGTTCAGCACAGTAGCTGAAGAATCGTTTCCAGTGAGTCTATGACTGACGTTTTGGGATATCTGTTGTTGTATATAGAATGGTTTATATTTCTCCCTGTTGTTATTGTGTTTTTATAGTGAGAGCTTGGGCCAGTATGATTGCCAATGTATTCATTACACCTGGCAAAAACCTGAAACGTGAACTTGAAACTTAAACCATCCATCTATATGCATGTTAGGCATCCAGAGGGGATGTACTGTAGATGTTGTTAAACACATACTAAGATGTCAATGTTGTTAGACGTATTCTAAGAGTAAACATCAATGTTGTTAGACGTATTCTAAGAGTAAACATCAATGTTGTTAGACGTATTCTAAGAGGAAACATCAATGTTGTTAGACGTATTCTAAGAGAAAACATCAATGTTGTTAGACGTATTCTAAGAGTAAACATCAATGTTGTTGGACGTATTTTAAGAGTAGATGTCAATGTTGTTAGACGTATTCTAAGAGGAAACATCAATGTTGTTAGACGTATTCTAAGAGTAAACATCAATGTTGTTGGACGTATTCTAAGAGTAAACATCAATGTTGTTAGACGTATTCTAAGAGTAAACATCAATGTTGTTGGACGTATTTTAAGAGTAGATGTCAATGTTGTTAGACGTATTCTAAGAGTAAACATCAATGTTGTTGGACGTATTTTAAGAGTAGATGTCAATGTTGTTAGACGTATTCTAAGAGTAAACATCAATGTTGTTGGACGTATTCTAAGAGTAAACATCAATGTTGTTAGACGTATTCTAAGAGTAAACATCAATGTTGTTAGACGTATTCTAAGAGTAAACATCAATGTTGTTGGACGTATTCTAAGAGTAAACATCAATGTTGTTAGACGTATTCTAAGAGTAAACATCAATGTTGTTGGACGTATTCTAAGAGTAAACATCAATGTTGTTAGACGTATTCTAAGAGTAAACATCAATGTTGTTAGACGTATTCTAAGAGTAAACATCAATGTTGTTGGACGTATTTTAAGAGTAGATGTCAATGTTGTTAGACGTATTCTAAGAGGAAACATCAATGTTGTTAGACGTATTCTAAGAGTAAACATCAATGCTGTTAGACGTATTCTACGAGTAGATGTCCAGGTAGCCTAGTGGTTAAGAGGGTTGGGACTATAACCAAAAGGCTGCTGGTTTGAATCCCAGAGCTGTCGATGTGCCCTTGGGCAAGGCACTTAATTGCTCCTGTAAGTCGTGTCTGCTAAGAGTAGATGTCCATGTTGTTAGACGTATGCTAAGAGAGGATGCCCATGTTGTTAGACGTATGCTCAGAGAGGATGCCCATGTTGTTAGACGTATGCTGAGTGGATGTATTGTAATGCTGGGTGAAAATTCCATGAACTGTAAGAGTACTTTTCGTGCTGTGTAGTGTGTTTCTGAACATAATATAGGAACAGGCTGACAAAGGATCTGATTAAAAGTGACAAGCCTTCAAATCAACTTAGCATTACTTCTGGGCCTGAGGCTCCACACATCCCATTGCCTTGGAATAGGATGTCCGAGCTGTGATGCTAGCCACTAACTAACAACAAGGCAGACAGAGCTGTGACGCTAGCCACTAGCTATCAACAAGGTACTCTGAGCTGTGATGCTAGCCACTAGCTAACAGCAAGGCAGTCAGAGCTGTGATGCTAGCCACTAGCTAACAACAAGGCAGATAGAGCTGTGATGCTAGCTACTAGCTAACAACAAGGCATACAGAGCTGTGATGCTAGCCACTAGCTAACAACAAGGCATACAGAGCTGTGATGCTAGCCACTAGCTAACAACAAGGCATACAGAGCTGTGATGCTAGCCACTAGCTAACAACAAGGCATACAGAGCTGTGATGCTAGCCACTAGCTAACAGATTTCATTAATCTATGAAAAAGTACAAATAAATAAAAGAACATGAGGGGCATGTTTTCCAATGACCGAAGGGACTACATGGTTACCAATGATGGAAGGGACTACATGGTTACCAATGATGGAAGGGACTACATGGTTACCAATGATGGAAGGGACTACATGGTTACCAATGATGGAAGGGACCACATGGTTACCAATGATGGAAGGGACCACATGGTTACCAATGATGGAAGGGACCACATGGTTACAAATGATGGAAGGGACCACATGGTTACCAATGATGGAAGGGACCACATGGTTACCAATGATGGAAGGGACTACATGGTTACCAATGATGGAAGGGACTACATGGTTACCAATGATGGAAGGGACTACATGGTTACCAATGATGGAAGGGACCACATGGTTACCAATGATGGAAGGGACTACATGGTTACCAATGATGGAAGGGACTACATGGTTACCAATGATGGAAGGGACTACATGGTTACCAATGATGGAAGGGACCACATGGTTACAAATGATGGAAGGGACTACATGGTTACCAATGATGGAAGGGACCACATGGTTACCAATGATGGAAGGGACTACATGGTTACCAATGATGGAAGGGACCACATGGTTACCAATGATGGAAGGGACCACATGGTTACAAATGATGGAAGGGACTACATGGTTACCAATGATGGAAGGGACTACATGGTTACCAATGATGGAAGGGACCACATGGTTACCAATGATGGATGGGACTGGTGTAATGAAGGGAGTAAAATACACTATTGATGAATGAAATAGGCCTAATGTAGGGAGGGACCTCTGGGTTACCTGGGACATCACATCGACCACCCCCTATGTAGACGTTTAGAAAAAGTCACACTTAAAAGCATTCTGAACTTAAAGCATGACTAATAATGTAATTATCTGACGATGAACAAGCAGAAAACAATGTGATTCCTGTCCTATATCAATAAAATACATATCAAACTAGATTTAAACAAAACATTATCCATATGTGAATATTGTGTGCAAGCGGTCATCAAGGCAAAGGGTGGCTACTTTGAAGAATCTAAAACATAAATATATTTTGATTTGTTGAATACTTTGTTGGTTACTACATGATTCCATATGTGTTTTATCATAGTTTTGATGTCTTCACTATTATTCTACAATTAAGAAAATAGTAAAAAATAAAGAAAAAACCTTGAATGAGTAGATGTGTCCAAACCTTTGACTGGTACTGTATATAAAACAATATTTAAATAATACATTTGAGAATACATATATTGGGAATGATAAATACTTTCTGACCTGAACCAGGCTACACCTCTTCACTGAAATGGCTGCTGTGTTTGCCCTGGGTTCCCATGGATATGCCTGTAAAATTAAAATGTCTGTAGAGTGATAGGCAAATGTGTCATTCTGTGACTCTGCCAACACACTGAGAATGACATCTGTGTGGGCTGCTTAGACAGTCAATGACAACCCTCTATGTGCCAAACTCGTCTTTTAGATAAACCACTTGTTTGTATTACAGGACTCAAGAACAACTAGGATAAGCCTGATCAGTGTGTTATTTGGAAACAGCAAGTGGGATACTGTTATTGTGTATAATCAAAGCACTAGTAGAAGAAGTCTCCTGTATTGTGAAAGTTGGCAGTTCGTATCTTAAACAGTCAGTAACATTTTCATTTAGCCATTCATCTTCTTCAGATGTATCTCTGATGTGTTGGTATAATTTAAAAGCCTATAGGCATACAACTTTCATACATTGAATAATACATTACAATGTGGGTTAAAGGCTTCATTTTCCACTCCATTGTATGGAAGCCTCTACAATCTCAACGTCTACAGTACACCATTACTGATGAAATCATTCCTAAGAAATATCAGATATATATTTTAAGCAGGAGCACTCCTTTAATTTATTTAGTTATCAATCTATCAACATATACAAATATTCACTTCCATCTGTTTATTTAGGGTTTCAAAAAATAAGTTAGTCCTAAATATTTCCAAAACTAAAAGCATTGTACTTGGGACTAATCATTTCCTAAACGTCAACTAAATCTTTCAATGAACTAACGTGGAAATTGAGCAAGTTGAGGAAATTAAACTGCTTGGAGTAACCCTGGATTGTAAACTGTCATGGTCAAAACATATTGATACAACAGTAACTAAGATGGGGAGAGGTCTGTCCATAATAAAGCGCTGCTCTGCCTTCTTAACAACACTATCAACAAGGCAAGTCCTACAGGCCCTAGTTTTGTCGCACCTGGATTACTGTCCAGTCATGTGGTCAGAACCCAACAAGGGAAATAGGAAAATTACAATTGGCCCAGAACTACTGTCCAGTTGTGTAAATGTACACAGAGAGCTAACATTAATAATATGCATGTCAATCTCTCCTGGCTCAAAGTTGAGGAGAGAGGGACTTTATCACTACTTGTAATTGTGAGCAGTCCCGTGTAGCTCAGTTGGTAGAGTGTGGTGTTTGCAATGGTTGTGGGTTCGATTCCCAAGGGGGACCAGTATGAAAATGACACCAGACACCCATGCATATGCCACCAGAGGTCTCTTCACAGTCCCTAAGTCCTGAACAGACTATGGGAGGTGCACAGTACTACATAGAGCCATGACTACATGGAACTCTATTCCACATCTAGTAACAGATAAAAATACACCTTATGGAACAGTGGGGTCTGTGCATAGACACACATAATAACATACATACACATGGATTGTATGTGGTAGCGGCCTGAAGGACATCTGTTGAGAAATGTTTTAATTGTATATAATTGCCTTAATTTAGCTGGTTCCAAGGAAGAGTAGCCGCTGCCTTGGCAGGAACTAATAGGGATCCATAATAAACCCCAGGAAGAGTAGCTGCTGCCTTGGCAGGAACTAATGGGGATCCATAATAAACCCCAGGAAGAGTAGCCACTGCCTTCGCAGTAACTAATGGGGATCCATAATAAACCCCAGGAAGAGTAGCTGCTGCCTTGGCAGGAACTAATGGGGATCCATAATAAACCCCAGGAAGAGTAGCTGCTGCCTTCGCAGTAACTAATGGGGATCCATAATAAACCCCAGGAAGAGTAGCTGCTGCCTTCGCAGTAACTAATGGGGATCCATAATAAACCCCAGGAAGAGTAGCTGCTGCCTTGGCAGGAACTAATGGGGGATCCATAATAAACCCCAGGAAGAGTATCCGCTGCCTTGGCAAAAACTAATAGGGATCCATAATAAACCCCAGGAAGAGTAGCCGCTGCCTTGGCAGTAACTAATAGGGATCCATAATAAACGCCAGGAAGAGTAGCCACTGCCTTGGCAGGAACTAATGGGGATCCATACTAAATACAAATACATCAATGTGAGTGGTTACTTCCAGGGAGGGTGCTTCCATAACTTCATTAGGGAGTTTGAAAGAACCCTGCATCATGTCTCCTAGTGTGCTTCACAAATGGCACCCTTTTCCCTATTTAGTGCATCACTTTTGTGCACTATGAAGGGTACATTGTGTCATTTGTGATACAGGCATTGTGTGGAATAACCCTCTGTTGCTGCATCCTACATATCCTTGTCTAGGAGCTCTTAAAGGCTACACACACACACACACACACACACACACACACACACACACACACACACACACACACACACACACACACACACACACACACACACACACACGGCTATCCTATGGCCCCTCATTAATGATTGCTGCGTCATTCCCCTGAATCTATAGCCGTAGAAACAACATCGTTATTTCATTGGGGAGTAATTTGATTGTCCTTTCTGTGGCCATTATTTAGAGGGAGTCCCAAATGGCATCCTATTCTCTAATAGTGCACTACTTTAGACCAGAGCCCTTTGAGCACTTGTCAAAGTAGTGCACTATATAGGGAATAGGGTGCCATTTGGGATGCATTTTTAATCTTCTTTATGGTCCTTCTCCCTTAATTGGGATGCAAGATCCTTTTCATGGTCTCCATGCCAACGAAGCAGAGTCTGAGTTTACCATCTGGGATGAAAAGGTTCAAGGTAAAAAGGTATCATATTGGATGAAACTGCAGCAAGGGTAAAAAGGTGTGCTGAAACGCATGCTGTCTGACTTAGAAACAACACCTCGTCTATATACTAAAAATGTGTGCGTTACTATAAAGGGAATAGGGTGCCATTTTTTTAGGGGGTGGATCAGCTTTAATATTGCAAATAGATTGTGGCTTCTATCAGTGTAATTGTCTGCATCATTTCCAATCCTCTTTTTTATAAATATATATATATAATTTTAAATATATATACTGTATACAATTTTATATATTTTGCTGTATTATTTTCCCCTAACCCTACCACCCCTCCTCTAATTGGAGTAAACTAATGGACAACAACACTTAGGCTATTACAGTACTTCCAGCGTATTCAAGACACTATATTTTACATTAGTTATCTTGTTTTTTAGTTGTTTTTAGTCCCACGATGCTCTTTTTCACAATCTATACTGTAGTCTGGCTCTCATCTCTAGACATCATCCATTCCATTATGGAGTGATCATCAGCGTCATCATTATCGCTAAACCCTATTTCTCACACCTCTCCAATCAATAAAGCCGTGAGTTTGCAGCTCAGACATTTTGTAGACAGAGACAGAGGCCTAAAACTGAGGCTTCATTCCAAACAACCACCATCTCCTTCCAACAAAACTAAACACTGAAGAATCTATTTTAGATCTGGGAGAAAATTACATATATTCCTGAATGCCCATATGAGTACTGGATGCTAGGCATCTCCAGATAGGTAGCTAACGCAGGGCCCCTACAACTGCTGTAGGCATCTCCAGATAGGTAGCTAACGCAGGGCCCCTACAACTGTTGTAGGCATCTAGTCCAGATAGGTAGCTAACTCAGGGCCCCTACAACTGTTGTAGGCATCTCCAGATAGGTAGCTAACGCAGGGCCCCTACAACTGTTGTAGGCATCTAGTCCAGATAGGTAGCTAACTCAGGGCCCCTACAACTGTTGTAGGCATCTAGTCCAGATAGATAGCTAACGCAGGGCCCCTACAACTGTTGTAGGCATCTAGTCCAGATAGGTAGCTAACTCAGGGCCCCTACAACTGTTGTAGGCATCTAGTCCAGATAGATAGCTAACGCAGGGCCCCTACAACTGTTGTAGGCATCTAGTCCAGATAGGTAGCTAACTCAGGGCCACTACAACTGTTGTAGGCATCTCCAGATAGGTAGCTAACTCAGGGCCCCTACAACTGTTGTAGGCATCTAGTCCAGATAGGTAGCTAACTCAGGGCCCCTACAACTGTTGTAGTCATCTAGTCCTGATAGGTAGCTAACTCAGGGCCCCTACAACTGTTGTAGGCATCTCCAGATAGGTAGCTAACTCAGGGCCCCTACAACGGTTGTAGGCATCTCCAGATAGGTAGCTAACTCAGGGCCCCTACAACTGTTGTAGGCATCTAGTCCAGATAGGTAGCTAACTCAGGGCCCCTACAACTGTTGTAGGCATCTAGTCCAGATAGGTAGCTAACGCAGGGCCCCTACAACTGTTGTAGGCATCTCCAGATAGGTAGCTAACTCAGGGCCCCTACAACTGTTGTAGGCATCTCCAGATAGGTAGCTAACTCAGGGCCCCTACAACTGTTGTAGGCATCTAGTCCAGATAGGTAGCTAACTCAGGGCACCTACAACTGTTGTAGGCATCTCCAGATAGGTATATAACTAAGGGCCCCTACAACTGTGCTAGGCATCTGGTCCAGATACTGTAGGTATACTCAGGGCCCCTACAACTGTTGTAGTCATCTAGTCCTGATAGGTAGCTAACTCAGGGCCCCTACAACTGTTGTAGGCATCTCCAGATAGGTAGCTAACTCAGGGCCCCTACAACGGTTGTAGGCATCTCCAGATAGGTAGCTAACTCAGGGCCCCTACAACTGTTGTAGGCATCTAGTCCAGATAGGTAGCTAACTCAGGGCCCCTACAACTGTGATAGGCATCTAGCCCAGATAGGTAGCTAACAGATAGGTAGCTACAACTGTTGTAGGCATCTAGTCCTGATAGATAGCTAACGCAGGGCCCCTACAACTGTTGTAGGCATCTAGTCCAGATAGGTAGCTAACTCAGGGCCCCTACAACTGTTGTAGGCATCTAGTCCAGATAGATAGCTAACGCAGGGCCCCTACAACTGTTGTAGGCATCTAGTCCAGATAGGTAGCTAACTCAGGGCCCCTACAACTGTTGTAGGCATCTAGTCCAGATAGGTAGCTAACTCAGGGCCCCTACAACTGTTGTAGTCATCTAGTCCTGATAGGTAGCTAACTCAGGGCCCCTACAACTGTTGTAGGCATCTCCAGATAGGTAGCTAACTCAGGGCCCCTACAACGGTTGTAGGCATCTCCAGATAGGTAGCTAACTCAGGGCCCCTACAACTGTTGTAGGCATCTAGTCCAGATAGGTAGCTAACGCAGGGCCCCTACAACTGTTGTAGGCATCTCCAGATAGGTAGCTAACTCAGGGCCCCTACAACTGTTGTAGGCATCTCCAGATAGGTAGCTAACGCAGGGCCCCTACAACTGTTGTAGGCATCTCCAGATAGGTAGCTAACTCAGGGCCCCTACAACTGTTGTAGGCATCTCCAGATAGGTAGCTAACTCAGGGCCCCTACAACTGTTGTAGGCATCTAGTCCAGATAGGTAGCTAACTCAGGGCACCTACAACTGTTGTAGGCATCTCCAGATAGGTATATAACTAAGGGCCCCTACAACTGTGCTAGGCATCTGGTCCAGATACTGTAGGTAAACTCAGGGCCCCTACAACTGTTGTAGTCATCTAGTCCTGATAGGTAGCTAACTCAGGGCCCCTACAACTGTTGTAGGCATCTAGTCCAGATAGGTAGCTAACTCAGGGCCCCTACAACTGTTGTAGGCATCTAGTCCAGATAGATAGCTAACGCAGGGCCCCTACAACTGTTGTAGGCATCTAGTCCAGATAGGTAGCTAACTCAGGGCCCCTACAACTGTTGTAGGCATCTAGTCCAGATAGATAGCTAACGCAGGGCCCCTACAACTGTTGTAGGCATCTAGTCCAGATAGGTAGCTAACTCAGGGCCCCTACAACTGTTGTAGGCATCTCCAGATAGGTAGCTAACTCAGGGCCCCTACAACTGTTGTAGGCATCTAGTCCAGATAGGTAGCTAACTCAGGGCCCCTACAACTGTTGTAGTCATCTAGTCCTGATAGGTAGCTAACTCAGGGCCCCTACAACTGTTGTAGGCATCTCCAGATAGGTAGCTAACTCAGGGCCCCTACAACGGTTGTAGGCATCTCCAGATAGGTAGCTAACTCAGGGCCCCTACAACTGTTGTAGGCATCTAGTCCAGATAGGTAGCTAACTCAGGGCACCTACAACTGTTGTAGGCATCTCCAGATAGGTATATAACTAAGGGCCCCTACAACTGTGCTAGGCATCTGGTCCAGATACTGTAGGTATACTCAGGGCCCCTACAACTGTTGTAGTCATCTAGTCCTGATAGGTAGCTAACTCAGGGCCCCTACAACTGTTGTAGGCATCTGGTCCAGATAGGTAGCTAATTCAGGGCCCCTACAACGGTTGTAGGCATCTCCAGATAGGTAGCTAACTCAGGGCCCCTACAACTGTTGTAGGCATCTAGTCCAGATAGGTAGCTAACTCAGGGCCCCTACAACTGTTGTAGGCATCTAGCCCAGATAGGTAGCTAACAGATAGGTAGCTACAACTGTTGTAGGCATCTAGTCCAGATAGATAGCTAACGCAGGGCCCCTACAACTGTTGTAGGCATCTAGTCCAGATAGGTAGCTAACTCAGGGCCCCTACAACTGTTGTAGGCATCTAGTCCAGATAGATAGCTAACGCAGGGCCCCTACAACTGTTGTAGGCATCTAGTCCAGATAGGTAGCTAACTCAGGGCCCCTACAACTGTTGTAGGCATCTCCAGATAGGTAGCTAACTCAGGGCCCCTACAACTGTTGTAGGCATCTAGTCCAGATAGGTAGCTAACTCAGGGCCCCTACAACTGTTGTAGTCATCTAGTCCTGATAGGTAGCTAACTCAGGGCCCCTACAACTGTTGTAGGCATCTCCAGATAGGTAGCTAACTCAGGGCCCCTACAACGGTTGTAGGCATCTCCAGATAGGTAGCTAACTCAGGGCCCCTACAACTGTTGTAGGCATCTAGTCCAGATAGGTAGCTAACTCAGGGCCCCTACAACTGTTGTAGGCATCTAGTCCAGATAGGTAGCTAACGCAGGGCCCCTACAACTGTTGTAGGCATCTCCAGATAGGTAGCTAACTCAGGGCCCCTACAACTGTTGTAGGCATCTCCAGATAGGTAGCTAACTCAGGGCCCCTACAACTGTTGTAGGCATCTAGTCCAGATAGGTAGCTAACTCAGGGCCCCTACAACTGTTGTAGGCATCTAGTCCAGATAGGTAGCTAACTCAGGGCACCTACAACTGTTGTAGGCATCTCCAGATAGGTATATAACTAAGGGCCCCTACAACTGTGCTAGGCATCTGGTCCAGATACTGTAGGTATCTAACTAAGGGCCCCTACAACTATGCTAGGCAGATAGTCCTGATGGGTAGCTAACTAAGGGCCCCTACAACTGTGCTAGGCATCTGGTCCAGATACTGTAGGTATCTAACTAAGGGCCCCTACAACTGTGCTAGGCATCTGGTCCAGATACTGTAGGTATCTAACTAAGGGCCCCTACAACTATGCTAGGCAGATAGTCCTGATGGGTAGCTAACTAAGGGCCCCTACAACTACGCTAGGCATCTGGTCCAGATACTGTAGGTATCTAACTAAGGGCCCCTACAACTACGCTAGGCATCTGGTCCAGATACTGTAGGTATCTAACTAAGGGCCCCTACAACTGTGCTAGGCATCTGGTCCAGATACTGTAGGTATCTAACTAAGGGCCCCTACAACTATGCTAGGCATCTGGTCCAGATACTGTAGGTATCTAACTAAGGGCCCCTACAACTGTGCTAGGCATCTGGTCCAGATACTGTAGGTATCTAACTAAGGGCCCCTACAACTATGCTAGGCATCTGGTCCAGATACTGTAGGTATCTAACTAAGGGCCCCTACAACTACGCTAGGCATCTGGTCCAGATACTGTAGGTATCTAACTAAGGGCCCCTACAACTGTGCTAGGCATCTGGTCCAGATACTGTAGGTATCTAACTAAGGGCCCCTACAACTGTGCTAGGCATCTGGTCCAGATAGTTATCTAACCCTACAACGGGGGCAACCAGCCAGTACTCTGCCATCATCTGAAGTACAATAGCTTTGAGCTGGGATTTAGATAAAGAGACAAGATCTGTCAGTGATCTGGCTGTAACAGATCTAGTTCCTGTGTGGCTCAGTTAAAGCACAGTGCTAGAAACACCAGGGTGGTGAGTTCGATTCCCGCTCCAAACATATACACTCACTGTTCTGTAAATCGATTTGGATACAAGCATCTGCTAAATGTAATATTTTATATATATTAACATGAAACATAGAAGGTGTCATAGACTCAGAACATAAACCATAAACCTAAGTCATTTGGTCAGATGTAGTCTGTCCACTAGAGATTACAACAGAGGTTGTTAACATATTTACAGTACTCCTCATTAGAAACCAGAGGTAGGTAACATATTTACAGTACTCCTGCTTAGAAAACACAGAGGTAAGGTAACATATTTACAGTACTCCTCATTAGAAAACACAGAGGTAGGTAACATATTTACAGTACTCCTCATTAGAAACCAGAGGTAAGGTAACATATTTACAGTACTCCTGCTTAGAAAACACAGAGGTAAGGTAACATATTTACAGTACTCCTGCTTAGAAAACACAGAGGTAGGGTAACATATTTACAGTACTCCTGCTTAGAAAACACAGAGGTAAGGTAACATATTTACAGTACTCCTCATTAGAAAACACAGAGGTAGGTAACATATGTACAGTACTCCTCATTAGAAAACACAGAGGTAGGTAACATATTTACAGTACTCCTCATTAGAAACCAGAGGTAAGGTAACATATTTACAGTACTCCTGCTTAGAAAACACAGAGGTAAGGTAACATATTTACAGTACTCCTCATTAGAAACCAGAGGTCGGGTAACATATTTACAGTACTCCTGCTTAGAAAACACAGAGGTAGGGTAACATATTTACAGTACTCCTCATTAGAAAACACAGAGGTAAGGTAACATATTTACAGTACTCCTCATTAGAAAACACAGAGGTAGGGTAACATATTTACAGTACTCCTGCTTAGAAAACACAGAGGTAAGGTAACATATTTACAGTACTCCTCATTAGAAACCAGAAGTAGGGTAACATATTTACAGTACTCCTCATTAGAAACCAGAAGCAGGGTAACATATTTACAGTACTCCTCATTAGAAACCAGAGGTAAGGTAACATATTTACAGTACTCCTCATTAGAAAACACAGAGAGACAGCTAGACAAGGAATAACACCCAGTCTTCACAGTTGTCAAAATATCCCCTGAATCCGTAAGGGGGCCATATTTTGACGACGTGCAGAAACACAGCCTATAAATAGCTTGTGAACACAGTACTGGATAACCTGAGCTCCAGATATACACAGACAGAGAACGGAACAATCTCTCCATCACCCTATAGTTATGACCTCATTGATTGTTTTAATATCAACTCCTCCTTCAGAGGAAAACATTGACATGATGAAGCAGAATAATCTTCGCTCTCTCTGATAGTAATAATAGTTCCTATGGGAGAGTGTTTGTTATGGTTTACCAGGCTTGTGGCTAAAACATTGATATGCCTTGTGAAATATACATCAATAATGTCAAATGTGGCACTAACAAAATGCAATTCACAGTTTTAGACCCAAATGGGCTAATGTGGGCCACCCTGTCACACAGACCAGCCTATCAATCAGCCTGTAAATAAGTCTGCTGTCAGCTTGTGCATTTCTGTTGTTTATCTGGGGGTAGAAATCTAAGTCAAAGCTTTTGACTGCCAATACAATCTTTTTGGGGGGACAATTCTTATTTACAATGACGGCCTACCCCGGCCAAACCCGGACGACGCTGGGCCAATTGTGCACCGCCCTATGGGACTCCTAATCATAGCCAGATGTTATACAGCCTGGATTTAAACCAGGGACTCTTGCACTGAGATGCAGTGCCTTAGACCGCTGCGCCACTTGGGAGCCTAATAATGTAAACATTAACATTCATTTGGAAGTCTTTGTTGCATACAGTAATAACCTCGCAATGTTGACATAAAAACATGGTTAAACAGCAGTGAGTATCAGTATAGTGGTTAAACTACAGTGAGTATCAGTAGAGTGGTTAAACTACAGTGAGTATCAGTAGAGTGGTTAAACTACAGTGAGTATCAGTAGAGTGGTTAAACTACAGTGAGTATCAGTAGAGTGGTTAAACTACAGTGAGTACCAGTAGAGTGGTTAAACTACAGTGAGTATCAGTAGAGTGGTTAAACTACAGTGAGTATCAGTAGAGTGGTTAAACTACAGTGAGTATCAGTAGAGTGGTTAAACAGCAGTGAGTATCAGTAGAGTGGTTAAACAGCAGTGAGTATCAGTAGAGTGGTTAAACAGCAGTGAGTATCAGTAGAGTGGTTAAACTACAGTGAGTATCAGTATAGTGGTTAAACTACAGTGAGTATCAGTAGAGTGGTTAAACTACAGTGAGTATCAGTAGAGTGGTTAAACAGCAGTGAGTATCAGTAGAGTGGTTAAACAGCAGTGAGTATCAGTAGAGTGGTTAAACTACAGTGAGTATCAGTAGAGTGGTTAAACTACAGTGAGTATCAGTAGAGTGGTTAAACTACAGTGAGTATCAGTAGAGTGGTTAAACTACAGTGAGTATCAGTAGAGTGGTTAAACTACAGTGAGTATCAGTAGAGTGGTTAAACTACAGTGAGTATCAGTAGAGTGGTTAAACTACAGTGAGTACCAGTAGAGTGGTTAAACTACAGTGAGTACCAGTGAGTATCAGTAGAGTGGTTAAACTACAGTGAGTATCAGTAGAGTGGTTAAACTACAGTGAGTACCAGTAGAGTGGTTAAACAGCAGTGAGTATCAGTAGAGTGGTTAAACTACAGTGAGTATCAGTAGAGTGGTTAAACTACAGTGAGTATCAGTAGAGTGGTTAAACTACAGTGAGTATCAGTAGAGTGGTTAAACAGCAGTGAGTATCAGTAGAGTGGTTAAACTACAGTGAGTATCAGCAGAGTGGTTAAACTACAGTGAGTATCAGTAGAGTGGTTAAACAGCAGTGAGTATCAGTAGAGTGGTTAAACTACAGTGAGTATCAGTAGAGTGGTTAAACTACAGTGAGTATCAGTAGAGTGGTTAAACAGCACTTAGTATCAGTAGAGTGGTTAAACTACAGTGAGTATCAGTAGAGTGGTTAAACTACAGTGAGTATCAGTAGAGTGGTTAAACAGCAGTGAGTATCAGTAGAGTGGTTAAACAGCAGTGAGTATCAGTAGAGTGGTTAAACAGCAGTGAGTATCAGTAGAGTGGTTAAACTACAGTGAGTATCAGTATAGTGGTTAAACTACAGTGAGTATCAGTAGAGTGGTTAAACTACAGTGAGTATCAGTAGAGTGGTTAAACAGCAGTGAGTATCAGTAGAGTGGTTAAACAGCAGTGAGTATCAGTAGAGTGGTTAAACTACAGTGAGTATCAGTAGAGTGGTTAAACTACAGTGAGTATCAGTAGAGTGGTTAAACTACAGTGAGTATCAGTAGAGTGGTTAAACTACAGTGAGTATCAGTAGAGTGGTTAAACTACAGTGAGTATCAGTAGAGTGGTTAAACTACAGTGAGTATCAGTAGAGTGGTTAAACTACAGTGAGTACCAGTAGAGTGGTTAAACTACAGTGAGTACCAGTAGAGTGGTTAAACTACAGTGAGTATCAGTAGAGTGGTTAAACTACAGTGAGTATCAGTAGAGTGGTTAAACTACAGTGAGTACCAGTAGAGTGGTTAAACAGCAGTGAGTATCAGTAGAGTGGTTAAACTACAGTGAGTATCAGTAGAGTGGTTAAACTACAGTGAGTATCAGTAGAGTGGTTAAACTACAGTGAGTATCAGTAGAGTGGTTAAACAGCAGTGAGTATCAGTAGAGTGGTTAAACTACAGTGAGTATCAGCAGAGTGGTTAAACTACAGTGAGTATCAGTAGAGTGGTTAAACAGCAGTGAGTATCAGTAGAGTGGTTAAACTACAGTGAGTATCAGTAGAGTGGTTAAACTACAGTGAGTATCAGTAGAGTGGTTAAACAGCACTTAGTATCAGTAGAGTGGTTAAACTACAGTGAGTATCAGTAGAGTGGTTAAACTACAGTGAGTATCAGTAGAGTGGTTACTGTGGTTGAGTAAAGCTTGTACACTTGCCAACAAGATAAATGGACATTTAATGTACCACAGTGTGCCTGTTGTTGATTAAAGCATGTTAAAGTGCATGAATTGCCTGTATGTACGGGTTCGTCTCTTCCAATACAACATATATACACAACCTGCATTGCGTGTTTGAGTAAAGAAGTTAAAGTGCATGCTGTAGAAAATGGAATCTTACCGCATTGTGTGTCTGTGTCTGTCCAACCAGGATGAGGAGGTTGGAGGAGATGATTGACAGGCAGAAGTTGATTAGGATGATGGACCGCTCAGACCGGATATATCTGGAATAACGGGAAGTACTGGATCAACAAATAAAAAATGACAATCAACATAACACCACAACAATCACCAATCAACATTCTTCCATTAAAACAAGGACATTACCACCAGGCCATTACTATTAGGCCACTACTACTAGGCCACTACTACTAGGCCACTACTACTAGGCCACTACTACTAGGCCACTACTACTAGGCCATTACTACTAGGCCACTACTACTAGGCCATTACTACTAGGCCACTACTACTAGGCCATTACGACTAGGCCACTACTATTAGGCCACTACTACTAGGCCACTACTACTAGGCCATTACTACTAGGCCACTACTATTAGGCCACTACTACTAGGCCACTACTACTAGGCCATTACTATTAGGCCACTACTACTAGGCCATTACTACTAGGCCATTACTATTAGGCCACTACTACTAGGCCACTACAACTAGGCCATTACTACTAGGCCACTACTATTAGGCCACTACTACTAGGCCACTACTACTAGGTCATTACTACTAGGCCACTACTACTAGGCCATTACTACTAGGACATTACTACCAGGCCACTACTACTAGGCCATTACTACTAGGCCATTACTACTAGGCCATTACTACTAGGCCATTACTATTAGGCCATTACTACTAGGCCACTACAACTAGGCCACTACAACTAGGCCACTACTATTAGGCCACTACTACTAGGCCATTACCACCAGGCCATTACTATTAGGCCATTACTACTAGGCCACTACAACTAGGCCATTACTACTAGGCCACTACAACTAGGCCATTACTACTAGGCCATTACAACTAGGCCATTACTATTAGGCCACTACTACTAGGCCACTACAACTAGGCCACTACTACTAGGCCACTACTACTAGGCCACTACTACTAGGCCACTACAACTAGGCCACTACTACTAGGCCATTACTACTAGGCCACTACTACTAGGCCACTACTACTAGGCCATTACTATTAGGCCACTACTACTAGGCCACTACAACTAGGCCACTACTACTAGGCCACTACTACTAGGCCACTACTACTAGGCCTAAACAAAGGTATATTTGGCACCAATTTGGTGACCAAGTCATGTGATAGTGTAGGATACTCACACGGATATGAATCAGAAATACACAAACAATGTTATGTATGTTCGTTATGTCTGTATATTAAGGATATCTATGAATCATACAGGCTTACTATTAAAAGCTCGTTATTGCTGTATTATCATTCCCTGTTATGGCCATGCATACGGCCAGTTAGCATATTGCATAGACATACAAATCAAATCAAATGATATTTGTCACAACCTTACCGTGAAATGCTTACTTACAAGTGCTTAAATTCGAAAAATAAGAGTTAAGAAAAATATTTACTAAATAAACTAAAGTAAAAAATAAAAGAGCAACAATAAAATAACAATAGCGAGGATATATACTACATGACCAGAAGTATGTGGACACCTGCTCGTTCAACATCTCATTCCAAAATCATGGGCATTAATATGTAGTTTGTCCCTCCTTTGCTGCTATAACAGCCTCCATTCGTATAGGAAGGCATTCCACTAGATGTTGGAACTTTGCTCTGTGCAGGCCAGTCAAGTTCTTCCACACCGATCTCGACAAACCATTTCTGTATGGACCTCGCTTTGTGTACGGGCCTTCCCCAAACTGTTGCCACAAAGTTGGAAGCACAGAATCATCTAGAATGTAATTTTATGCTGTAGTGTTAAGATTTCCCTTCACTGGAACTAAGGGGCCTAGCCCGAACCATGAAGAACAGCCCCAGACCATTATTCCTCCTCCACCAAACTTTACAGTTGGCATTATGCATTGTGGCAGGAAGCATTCTCCTAGCATCCGCCGAACCCAGATGTGTCCGTCAGACTGCCAGATGGTGAAGCGTGATTCATCACTCAAGAGAAAGCATTGCCACTGCTCCAGATTTTTACGCGCTACGTGCTTCAGCACTCATCGGTCCCATTCTTTGAGCTTGTGTGGCCTACCACTTTGCGGCTGAGCCGTTGTTGCTCCTAGACGTACCACTTTGCGTCTGAGCTGTTGTTGCTCCTAGACGTTTCCACTTCACAATAACAGCACTTACAGTTGACTGGGGCAGCTCTAGCAGGGCAGAAATGTGACGAACTGACTTGGAAAGGTGGCATCCTATGACGGTGCCACGTTGCAAGTCACTGAGCTCTTCAGTAAGGCCATTCTACTGCCAATGTGTGTCTATGGAGATTGCATGGCTGTGTGCTAGCCATCTAGTCTAGTATATCTAGTATAGATAGTCTAGTACATCTAGTATACACCTGTCAGCAACGGGTGTGGCTGAACTAGCCGAATCCACTAATTTGAAGGGGGAGTCCACATACTTTTGTATATATAGTGTACATCAATTCATATATTCATATGAATATATATTCATATATTCATATTCACCATGTCAACATGGTGTTTACAGTGTATACATCACTGGTTGTATTGTACTCACCTCCATAGAATAGCATAGACCACTAGCAACAGGATCAAGGCGAGACAGGATAGACCACAGCCAATGATCAAAGTCACAGAGGGCACCGCTGAGTACTCCATGGTCTGTAGGAGACAGAGACAGAAGGAAGGAGATATTACACCTGCTTTGGGTTGGTGCTAAAGCCTCAGACACACTAATCAAAACACTTATTATAGCTGCTTTGGGTTGGTATTAAAATATCAGCCACAGGGCCTCCCGAGTTGCGCAGCGGTCTAAGGCACTGCATCGCATTGCATCGGGTTCGATCCCAGGATGTGTCACAGCCAACCGTGGCCGGGAAACCCATGAGGCGGCGCACAATTGGCCCAGCATCGTCCGGGTTAGGGGAAGGTTTGTCCGGCCGGGATTTCCTTGTCCCATCACGCTCTAGTGACTCCTTGTGGCGGGCCGGGCGCCTGCAAGATGACTTCGGTCGCCAGCTGGACAGTGTTTTCTCCGACACATTGGCGCGGCTGGCTTCCGGGTTAAGCGAGCAGTGTGTCAAGAAGCAGTGCGCCTTGGCAGGGTTGTGTTTTTTCAGAGGACGCATGGCTCTTTGCCTCTCATGAGTACGTAGGGGAGTTGCAGCGACGGGACAAGACTAACTACCAATTGGATATCATGATAAAGGGGTAAAAGTACCAAAAAAATTACAAAATGATCAGCTAATGACTGGAAAATAGACCAATCAGTTGATGTTATTAAATCTTAAACCACCAATCGAACTGGTTAACAAACCAATCAAAACATCACAACAAGTCGGCCATTTTGAGATGTTCTGTATTGAATGGTGTCACCAATGCCAATACAAACTGGATTGGGGAGAGGAGGGGAGCCAGTGTGTTTGTGTGCATGTGCGTGTGTGTGTGTGTGCGCTTTGCAGTCTTTATTCATCCTGAGTTTGATAGCCTTGGTGATTAATGTAATCTAAAAAATCTGTTGCTTTCTTAACTAACCATTCATCTCAAGATCGTGATTGCAGCGTCTACTCTACGTCTCGAAATAAAATAAAATCCCTAATAAAACGACCCATTCCCCATACATCTCTACTCTACAGTGTAATCATATTTCCCTGTGTTAATCAGATATTCATGAATATTGAATCAAGAGAGAAAAAAGTGAGTCCTTATTAAGAAAAGAGACCATTTTCACTGATTGACATTGAGGATGGTCTAAAAAAGACCTCACATCAGAGGCTATGTGACCGAATTACATAGAGACTCCACAGAATAGAGCATAGAATTACCACTGGTGTAAAGTACTTAAGTAAAAAATACTTTAAAGTACTATTTAAGTAGTTTTTGGGGGTATCTGTACTTTACTATTTATTTTTACTTTTACTTCACTACATTCCTAAAGAAAACAATGTACTTTTTACTCCATACATTTTCACTGACACCCAAAAGTACAAGTTACATTTTGAATGCTTAGCAGGACAGGAACATGGTCCAATTCACGCACTTATCAAGAGAACAGCCCTGGTCAGCCCTACTGCCTCTGATCTGGCGGAATCACTAAACACAAATGCTTTGTTTGTAAATGTGATCTGCATGTTGTACCCTTGGCTATACGTAAATTGAAAATACAAGAAAACTGTGCCATCTTGTTTCCTTAATATTAGCAGTTTGAAATGATGTATACTTTTACTTTAGATACTTAAGTATATTTAAAACCAAATACTTTCATACTTTTACTCAAGTATTATTTTACTGGGTGACTTTCACTTTTACTTGAGTAATTTTATATTAAGGTATCTTTTACTCAAGTATGGCAATTGGGTTCTTTTCCCACCACTGAGAATTACACACACGCTCCATAGAATAGTGCTTAGAATTACATACAGAAGTCATTTATAAGATTGCAATGAGTAGGAGCCTCTCCTAATGTAATAAAGCTGACAATCTACCAATGCCAACCAAATAACATCCATGTTTATTTAATCTACTGTTACTGCCTCTTAATTAACACCTAGCCTATCCCAGGATTCCACTTGATAAAGGATATGTCCCAAATGGCACCCTATTCCCAATTTAGTGACCTACTTTTGACCAGGGCCCATAGGTCTGTGGTCAAAAGTAGTGCACTAAATAGGGAATAGGCTGCCATTTGGGATGCCACCATAGCTTATCTTTCCCAGCCCCCTCCCACAGACCACCAGTCATTGTGACATGGGCAGGGCAAGGCACTGATCAGAGTCATTAACCTGGTGCACTGCTGCTAGAGAAGAACACAATGCTATCATTCCCACAGATCACACTTTTCTCTATTCCAGTCACAACATTTGAGTAATGGTGGAACTGCTGAGCAACAGATATGAATTCACACGTGACAGTCAGTCGTGAGGGCCCCGATCCCTCATCCTTTTTTATTCTCCTCTTATAACATAATGTTGCAAATCACTGGCACTGTTACCTGTCACACAAATGAGTAACAAACAGGAATGTAAGCTATTATATGAAATAAAAAAAACGGAATATGACATGGTAAACAATCTAATTAGACCTAGTTCATTATGTGACGGTAATCTTTTGTAACATAACGTGACACTTCTCATTGAACTCTTGTATCTATACATGTAATATTCGAATATGAATTGATGAGCAGAGCCAATACCAAACCTGTAGGCTAAAGTCAGTCAACAACATGCACTGGCCTGTGTAACCACGCACACACACACACACACACACACACACACCAAAGCCAGTCAAGCTCACCAATGCAGAGCATTATCAAAATCATCTAGACAGCACATCCAGACTGAGATTCATCAAAAGAGACTCACCTTCACCTATAGGCTACACTAAACAAGAGAAAGAGCCCTGATTATGGCGAAACAAACACATCGATTGAAATTCCAACCAAAGCAAAGCAATGAGGCACATTCTAGCACCCTCCTCTGCATTAATCCATAAATGAATAGAACAAAAATCCCACTACTTACTATTTCTCTTGGTTGCTGTGCCAAAATGGCGAAGGTAGATACACGATCACATAAGCATTTTGTATGGGATGCATCGGTTAGTACAGTTTTACATCCTTTACTCGACCAGGTTCCCCAAGAATCGTTCCTGCAAGAAGAAGAGATGCGATCGTTTCATTAATTCCAGCGCTCTTTCACTTTCACCAGGATTTGACAAATCTGAACGGATGAAACCTTTAATAGTGTAACATTGAATCTGTTTAAACTAATAACGGAAATCTCAATGCGAATAGGGAAGTGGTATCAACACGCAATTTCGCCAGGCTACAATAAGCATTTAGCTCGACCGGGAGAAGAAAAAAAGGTTGAGAGAGGGAGAGAGGGAGAGAAAGGAGGGGACGGAGGGAGCTGTCCAAACGTGGGTGGTGCTGATTGATTAAATTCCTCTATAGGCTGTTAAACGCAACAATTGCTTTCAAAAACCTTAGGCTACATATCAATTTTTCTACGTTTTTCTAGAGAAACTATCATCTTTACCGGTATGTCTTTAGGCGATAGCCTATTGAGCGCGTCTGGGTTATCTTCCGGAACGATTTTGTTGTTCTCTTTTCTTCCGTTCTCAAGGCTTAGGCTATTATTATTATTAGGCTTCTGTCGCTTTCTTTTTCGGTTGATATTTTTTCCTCAACTATTCTAATTAGCGGGTGTTTTATGCTTCCTACGGGAACATTTCACCCTGGAAACCGTGGACAGCCTGAGATTGATACTCCGCTTCTCTCTGCTGCTGCAACAGCGGATGGGGGAGGTTGGCTCACAGGTTACAAAATAGGGATATATTTTCCTAGGATTGATATTTTCCTAGGATGATATCTGTTGCGCTCTTTATCATTTGTTCAAGGCATTTAAAACATTTCCGAACGCAAGAATTGGTATTGTTCAACGTAGGCAAAACCGTTCAGGAAAAAGGATTGCATAACCAACGGTACTCCACCCCACGGAAACGGCGCGGATGGTAGCTGCCCGTTTCCCGGTCTCCCCCTCCTCATAGCAGGTAACATGATAGAGAGGAGAGGAAAACACGTTTCTTCTATTTACTGCCAGTAGCCTAAATCTCCCTCTCACTTCGAACCTTCACAAAGAATGTAAGGACAAAAACTGGCACATAAGTACATAAGTTATTGTCCCGTGTGAAATAACCATTTTTTTGTATTATTTTATGAAAAAACACCTAGATGTGTGCAATCTTTTTATAAACATCCTTCAATGTATAGGCTGAAAAGTAAATTATTCACCCAGCAACAATTATTTAATGAGAAAGGAACAAGGCAAGTAAATTAAATCACTCACACACACACACACACACACACACACACACACACACACACACACACACACACACACACACACACACACACACACACACACACACACACACACACACACACACACACACCAGGGCAGTGCACGCAGACCTTTGAGGGGGCAGGTGCTCAAAATGAAAAAGTGGCAACCACCTAAAAATCAACTTTCTTAATTAATATTCATAACTCGAAATTCATAATATACAAACTGTCTCATAATATACAAACTGTCTCTGTAGAATTGGCCTATTTACAACACATTCTTCAGTTATTGTAAGCAAGTTAATGCCAGTGATTCCTAGTAGTAGGTTACTAACTAATCTCGTTGCTGTCAAACAAACAATTTGAGCCTGGAGACGACTTTAGCTACTAACTAGAGACAGATGAGTGAAATATGGAAAAGAGTGGCTATTAGCTGATCATAGCGAATTATGATGTAAATCTGCTGGTTAGCTAGCTAGCTAGCTATGCTGTCAATTATTTGTTTTCATGATTTAAGTTTGTTCTGCTGGTGACATCCCCCTCTTACTAACAAACACTCGAATTGCCCCCTTTTCTGTCCATAACAGAGCGAGACAAAAGTAGCCTACCAGTATTCAAACTCACCGCCTGTAACCAGCCCAGCGCACTGCATGCAGAAGTCAGAGATGAGTGCGTGCTTGAGGGCGGGGGACGGGTATTATTGCCAATATTGAAGATAAATTAAATGAGCTGGTTTGATGTGCAATTTGTTACATTTAAAATATATATATGTACATGTGAAAACCAGCTTTTCACAATGAAGACATTTAGGATGTACTCAACAGGTTGCCAAGTCATCTCTATGGAGGAAAGGCCTACTCATAACTGACTCAAAGGCAGTTCATGTTTTATTGTAAACTGATTCAGTTCATGTTTAATGCAAACTGATTCAGTAATGTTTAATGTAAACTAATGCATTTAATATTTAAATATAAACTAATTCAGTTAATGTTTTAATGTAAACTGATTCAGTTAATGCTTTCATGTAAACTGATTCAGTTAATGTAGGAGAGTGGGAGCAGATTCATCTGCATAATATGACCAACAGTATGCAAATAGCTGTGCACTGACCCACACATTATTGTGATACAGTCAAACCATCATTATTTTACTAATATAATTAATTCAAATGTTATGGCTCTGCTGTCCCTATAGATCAACCAGTCAGATGGGGAAATATTGCACGAGGTCATCATGAATGTGTTGGTAATCCTTGCTGACATCAAGGTTGTCCATGACTCTTTCTCAAATGACTCCTAACATGGCCCCGGGTAACACTAGTCAGGTCTGTAAGGGATAGAACACGTGTCCCAAATGGCATCCTATTCCCTATGTGCACTATATAGGGAATAGGGTGGCATTTAGGACGAAGTCGTGTACTCAGACACTGAAGGGGTGTAGAGAAATGTACTTTGGGTACCACTTTACTTGTATCTATAATGCTTTAGAACTTGTTACAAGCTTGTATACGCCTGTATAATGTCTTACAAGGCTTATAACATGTAAAATAACATACCATTTCCATGTTTTACATGTATGTATAGGGGATTGTATAGGAGGTTTTTATGTACCCTGAATAATGGAATTGCATCATACAAGAGTACAACTCTCATTTTAATGTGAGTCAATTACAGCTGTGAATTAATAAAATACGGCCCATATAAACATTTTTGAAAATGTCTGTGCCCCAGTTTTATCCCCCTTGAAATTCATTAACTACTGAATGTTCTCATCTAATACTATATGAGAACATTATTCAAGCTGATATCTTTCTGCTCCACATCCTGGAAGTCCTACTAGTCCCGCAACAATCACTAACCAAGACACAGGACACAGTCACAAACCGTTGTAGTTCACTACTTTTCACCAGGGCTGTGGTCAAAAGTAGTGCACTATATAGGGAATAGGGTTCCATTTGGGATACAGTCAAAGAGATATCAAATCCTTTTAATCAGGTATTTAGCAGTAACATTGCACAAGGTCTCCTCACTTAAGGTAGCTAACACAGGAGTACATTTGAGATGGCTGACACTGTCATCACGCTTTACAGCTTCCACTTATGGCCGAAATGAGAGAAATTGGCTAAGTGTGTCCAAAGTCATTTCTCCTGTACTTAACGTCCAGGAGACACAACTCTGCTGGTGCTAATTATATTTGGCTCGTCCAATGATATTTTGACATGTAATTAGTCTTTCCGCTCACCTCAAAACATGAGTCTGAGGTGAATGAGAAGAGGAGAAGGAGAGAGGAGGAGGAGGAGAAGGAGAGAGGAGGAGGAGGAGGAGAAGGAGAGAGGAGGAGGAGGAGGAGAAGAAGAGAGGAGGAGGAGAAGGAGAGAGGAGGAGGAGGAGGAGGAGGAGGAGGAGGAGAAGGAGAAGGAGAGATGAGGAGGAGGAGGAGGAGGAGGAGAAGGAGAGAGGAGGAGGAGGAGGAGGAGAAGGAGAGAGGAGGAGGAGGAGAAGGAGAGAGGAGGAGGAGAGAGCATACGAGAGGAGAGGAAATGGAGGAAGAAGAGGAGCAGCAGGAGGAGAAGGAGTTATGTTAGCGGTATATCACTTAGATAGGGGATGAGCAGTCTGCTTCTGTTTTCAGAGCACATAGTAAACCTATACAGATGGCATACGTACAGTACATACCATTTAGCAGATAGGCCTAGAGTAAGGGACTATAATGTTTTATATTTCAATATTCACTATAACTCGTGACTGGTGGATGCTGCTGGGTGTGAATGTGGTGCAGGGGAATGAAGGTGGAAATGTAAGACACGTTGCTGAGGTGGAAACCATAAAGTTGAAACTTTACAGGGAGGAAACTCCATTCCAGGGTTCTACGTTCACGTCTGTTACCTCTGATCATGGAGGCTGAGGTGAGAGCCTCAGCTGGAAGCGAGGACCTTAAGTGAAACTCCCATCTGATTCTGGCTTTATATTCAGCGGGTCTTCCTTAATTTAATGAGCAGGTCCAAAGCCTAGGACTATACCTCAGATAACCCTTCATGGGTGGTAGACTGCAACCCGGTGCACCTCAGCTAACCCTCCATGGGTTGTAGACTTTAACAAGTTACACTATATCTCAGCTAACCCGTTAATTAGCCCGTTAAGGGTGATAGACTGTAACAAGTTACACTATATCTCAGCTAACCCGTTAAGAGTGATAGACTGTAACAAGTTACACTATATCTCAGCTAACCCGTTAAGGGTGGTAGACTGTAACAAGTTACACTATATCTCAGCTAACCCGTTAAGGGTGATAGACTGTAACAAGTTACACTATATCTCAGCTAACCCGTTTTAAGGGTGATAGACTGTAACAAGTTACACTATATCTCAGCTAACCCGTTAAGGGTGATAGACTGTAACAAGTTACACTATATCTCAGCTAACCCGTTTTAAGGGTGATAGACTGTAACAAGTTACACTATATCTCAGCTAACCCGTTTTAAGGGTGATAGACTGTAACAAGTTACACTATATCTCAGCTAACCCGTTAAGGGTGATAGACTGTAACAAGTTACACTATATCTCAGCTAACCCGTTTTAAGGGTGATAGACTGTAACAAGTTACACTATATCTCAGCTAACCCATTAAGGGTGATAGACTGTAACACGGCCTAGTTTTTTCATGTTCATGAACGGTGCATTTTACCTAATGAAACCCATAGCGGCTGGCAAATGCAATAGTTTACCCCGGGATACCCATTATGGGTGGTAACTATAGAAACAATGTGGATTTATTCACGTCAGGGGAATTTAGCGAAACAAAGTTGGCATCCTGAGGGGCGCAGCGGTCTGATGCACTGCATCTCAGCGGTCTAATGCACTGCATCTCAGCGGTCTGATGCACTGCATCTCAGCGGTCTAAGGCACTGCATCTCAGCGGTCTGATGCACTGCATCTCAGCGGTCTAAGGCACTGCATCTCAGCGGTCTGAGGCACTGCATCTCAGCGGTCTGAGGCACTGCATCTCAGCGGTCTGAGGCACTGCATCTCAGCGGTCTAAGGCACTGCATCTCAGCGGTCTGAGGCACTGCATCTCAGCGGTCTAAGGCACTGCATCTCAGCGGTCTAAGGCACTGCATCTCAGCGGTCTAAGGCACTGCATCTCAGCGGTCTGAGGCACTGCATCTCAGCGGTCTGAGGCACTGCATCTCAGCGGTCTGAGGCACTGCATCTCAGCGGTCTAAGGCACTGCATCTCAGCGGTCTAAGGCACTGCATCTCAGCGGTCTGAGGCACTGCATCTCAGCGGTCTGAGGCACTGCATCTCAGCGGTCTGAGGCACTGCATCTCAGCGGTCTGAGGCACTGCATCTCAGCGGTCTGAGGCACTGCATCTCAGCGGTCTGAGGCACTGCATCTCAGCGGTCTAAGGCACTGCATCTCAGCGGTCTAACGCACTGCATCTCAGCGGTCTAAGGCACTGCATCTCAGCGGTCTAAGGCACTGCATCTCAGCGGTCTAAGGCACTGCATCTCAGCGGTCTAAGGCACTGCATCTCAGCGGTCTAAGGCACTGCATCTCAGCGGTCTAAGGCACTGCATCTCAGCGGTCTAAGGCACTGCATCTCAGCGGTCTAAGGCACTGCATCTCAGCGGTCTAAGGCACTGCATCTCAGCGGTCTAAGGCACTGCATCTCAGCGGTCTAAGGCACTGCATCTCAGCGGTCTAAGGCACTGCATTGCAGTGCTAGAGGCATCACTACAGACCCGGGTTCGATCCCGGGTCTGAAAAGTGTCAGCCTGTTTGCAACCCACCTCGTTGTTTCCATGTTGGTGTGTTGCACTTACATTCAGTCTAGTACGAATCACATGATTATAAAGGCATCCATGTATGCCCACCTCGTTGTTTCCATGTTGGTGTGTTGCACTTACATTCAGTCTAGTATGAATCACATGATTATAAAGGCATCCATGTATGCCCACCTCGTTGTTTCCATGTTGGTGTGTTGCACTTACATTCAGTCTAGTACGAATCACATGATTATAAAGGCATCCATGTATGAAAGTGTGTATTCTTATTTTAAATGTATGTAGTTCTGTCTCTCTGATGCTCTTGTCTATTCATGTTCTGTTTTATGTCATGTTTCCTGTTTTGTGTGGACCCCAGGAAGAGTATCTGCTGCTTTAGCACTAGCTAATAGGGATCCTAATAAAATACTAAATACAAAATAATGAGCATAGTGGACATACAGATGTAGGATCTTAATTTAAACCAGTTTGCTAGAAGTTGAAAATAATCCTGCAGGAACAGGACATTTGAATTATTATGTGGATTATAATGAATGAATATTTTCGTAAGGGAAAATCAAGTCTGACATTTCAAAGTGGAAATTACAAACCTTTTTAAACCTCAAATACATTAGACGTTATACATTTCCTACATTGCATGAAAGTTCTCCTGCATCAGGGTGATCAAATTAAGATCTGTACAGATATACAATGCACACTAGAAGGGGCGGGGAGAATGCATGCCACATAGATGGTCTGGTTTTGATGAGTACTGAGTGTGCATTCCAAATGGCATTTGGGACTGGTCTTGATAAATACTCTGCCATCAGACATGATATCCCTTCTAATAGCGCCCTGTGACAGAGTCAGGTGCCTTGGTAATGGACAGCACCATTCAGAACACGACTCCTTGACCACACGTATAACCAACGACTCATTAGCCAATCACAGACATTTAATGATGCACTTAACCCACACAGAACAGGGCCTGTATTAATAATGTCCATGTAATCAATGTAAACCCACACAGAACAGGGCCTGTATTATTAAGGTCCATGTAATCAATGTAAACCCACACAGAACAGGGCCTGTATTATTAAGGTCCATGTAATCAATGTAAACCCACACAGAACAGGGCCTGTATTAATAAGGTCCATGTAATCAATGTAAACCCACACAGAACAGGGTCTGTATTAATAATGTCCATGTAATCAATGTAAACCCACACAGAACAGGGCCTGTATTATTAAGGTCCATGTAATCAATGTAAACCCACACAGAACAGGGCCTGTATTAATAAGGTCCATGTAATCAATGTAAACCCACACAGAACAGGGTCTGTATTAATAATGTCCATGTAATCAATGTAAACCCACACAGAACAGGGCCTGTATTAATAATGTCCATGTAATCAATGTAAACCCACACAGAACAGGGCCTGTATTAATAATGTCCATGTAATCAATGTAAACCCACACAGAACAGGGTCTGTATTAATAATGTCCATGTAATCAATGTAAACCCACACAGAACAGGGCCTGTAATAATAAGGTCCATGTAATCAATGTAAACCCACACAGAACAGGGCCTGTATTAATAATGTCCATGTAATCAACGTAAACCCACACAGAACAGGGCCTGTATTATTAATGTCCATGTAATCAATGTAAACCCACACAGAACAGGGCCTGTATTAATAATGTCCATGTAATCAATGTAAACCCACACAGAACAGGGCCTGTATTAATACTGTCCATGTAATCAATGTAAACCCACACAGAACAGGGCCTGTATTAATAATGTCCATGTAATCAATGTAAACCCACACAGAACAGGGTCTGTATTAATAATGTCCATGTAATCAATGTAAACCCACACAGAACAGGGTCTGTATTAATAATGTCCATGTAATCAATGTAAACCCACACAGAACAGGGTCTGTATTAATAATGTCCATGTAATCAATGTAAACCCACACAGAACAGGGTCTGTATTAATAATGTCCATGTAATCAATGTAAACCCACACAGAACAGGGTCTGTATTAATAATGTCCATGTAATCAATGTAAACCCACACAGAACAGGGTCTGTATTAATAATGTCCATGTAATCAATGTAAACCCACACAGAACAGGGTCTGTATTAATAATGTCCATGTAATCAATGTAAACCCACACAGAACAGGGCCTGTATTAATAATGTCCATGTAATCAATGTAAACCCACACAGAACAGGGCCTGTATTAATACTGTCCATGTAATCAATGTAAACCCACACAGAACAGGGCCTGTATTAATAATGTCCATGTAATCAATGTAAACCCACACAGAACAGGGCCTGTATTAATACTGTCCATGTAATCAATGTAAACCCACACAGAACAGGGTTTGTATTAATAATGTCCATGTAATCAATGTAAACCCACACAGAACAGGGCCTGTATTAATAATGTCCATGTAATCAATGTAAACCCACACAGAACAGGGCCTGTATTAATAATGTCCATGTAATCAATGTAAACCCACACAGAACAGGGCCTGTATTAATACTGTCCATGTAATCAATGTAAACCCACACAGAACAGGGCCTGTATTAATAATGTCCATGTAATCAATGTAAACCCACACAGAACAGGGCCTGTATTAATAATGTCCATGTAATCAATGTAAACCCACACAGAACAGGGCCTGTATTAATACTGTCCATGTAATCAATGTAAACCCACACAGAACAGGGCCTGTATTAATAATGTCCATGTAATCAATGTAAACCCACACAGAACAGGGCCTGTATTAATAATGTCCATGTAATCAATGTAAACCCACACAGAACAGGGCCTGTATTAATAATGTCCATGTAATCAACGTAAACCCACACAGAACAGGGCCTGTATTAATACTGTCCATGTAATCAATGTAAACCCACACAGAACAGGGTTTGTATTAATAATGTCCATGTAATCAATGTAAACCCACACAGAACAGGGTCTGTATTAATAATGTCCATGTAATCAATGTAAACCCACACAGAACAGGGCCTGTATTAATAATGTCCATGTAATCAATGTAAACCCACACAGAACAGGGCCTGTATTAATAAGGTCCATGTAATCAATGTAAACCCACACAGAACAGGGCCTGTATTAATAAGGTCCATGTAATCAATGTAAACCCACACAGAACAGAGCCTGTATTAATAATGTCCATGTAATCAATGTAAACCCACACAGAACAGGGTCTGTATTAATAATGGCCATGTAATCAATGTAAACCCACACAGAACAGGGTCTGTATTAATAATGTCCATGTAATCAATGTAAACCCACACAGAACAGGGCCTGTATTAATAAGGTCCATGTAATCAATGTAAACCCACACAGAACAGGGCCTGTATTAATAATGTCCATGTAATCAATGTAAACCCACACAGAACAGGGCCTGTATTAATAATGTCCATGTAATCAATGTAAACCCACACAGAACAGGGTCTGTATTAATAATGTCCATGTAATCAATGTAAACCCACACAGAACAGGGTCTGTATTAATAATGTCCATGTAATCAATGTAAACCCACACAGAACAGGGCCTGTATTAATAAGGTCCATGTAATCAATGTAAACCCACACAGAACAGGGCCTGTATTAATAATGTCCATGTAATCAATGTAAACCCACACAGAACAGGGCCTGTATTAATAAGGTCCATGTAATCAATGTAAACCCACACAGAACAGAGCCTGTATTAATAATGTCCATGTAAGCAATGTAAAACTTTGATCAGTGGCTGTGTCCCAAATGGCACCCTGTTCCCTATATAGTGCACTACTATACCACCTACAGTACACACTGTTCCCTATATAGTGCACTACTATACCTCCTACTGTAAACCATTGTGGGAGCAGTAGCATGTGTGCCATTGTAAACATGATGCATCACATTTTTGTCTGGAAATACTATTTGATCATTTGTTGATCAGTTGGCTGGAACTGTTTGGGGGTTACAATTTTGTGTAGTTCATGAACCCATAAAGTACACAGATGTATAATGCAATGTTTTCGCACACATATGTTGTTCGGGGAAGACAGCATGACCTGCAAACTGTTGATTGCACCCACAGTTTTATTGTGCAACGTTTGGACTTGGGGTGAATCAACAGTGGCTGGTATCTATCTATCATCTGGATTCTCTGCACCTGTCTGAATGTCTCTCTTACTGAGGGTGTCCATGACTGTCGTCATAGTGAGGAGATGCCATAATGGATATCCTGCTATCCTATCCTGTCCTTTCATTTCATTTCCTGTCCTGTCCTTTCCTGTCCTGTCCTGTCCTGTCCTGTCCTGTCCTATCCTTTCCTGTCCTGTCCTATCCTGTCCTGTCCTGTCCTGTCCTGTCCTGTCCTGTCCTGTCCTGTCCTGTCCTGTCCTGTCCTGTCCTATCCTTTCCTGTCCTGTCCTACCCTTTCCTGTCCTGTCCTATCCTTTCCTGTCCTGTCCTGTCCTGTCCTATCCTGTCCTGTCCTGTCCTTTCCTGTCCTGTCCTGTCCTGTCCTATCCTTTCCTGTCCTGTCCTGTCCTGTCCTTTCCTGTCCTGTCCTATCCTTTCCTGTCCTGTCCTGTCCTGTCCTGTCCTGTCCTTTCCTGTCCTGTCCTGTCCTGTCCTGTCCTGTCCTGTCCTGTCCTGTCCTGTCCTGTCCTGTCCTATCCTATCCTTTCCTGTCCTGTCCTGTCCTGTCCTGTCCTGTCCTGTCCTTTCCTTTCATGTCCTGTCCTGTCCTGTCCTGTCCTATCCTTTCCTGTCCTGAAACATGAAACATGACATAACACACAAAACATGAAACATGACATAACACACAAAACATGAAACATGACATAACACACAAAACATGAAACATGACATAACACACAAAACATGAAACATGACATAACACACAACACATGAAACATGACATAACACACAACACACGAAACATGACATAACACACAACACACGAAACATGACATAACACACAACACATGAAACATGACATAACACACAACACATGAAACATGACAACACATGAAACATGACATAACACGGAACATTCATAAACAAGAACAGCTCAAGGACAGAACTACATCAATTTAAAAAAGGCACAAGTAGCCTATGCTAGACAACCATTTTCAAGTATTGCCATAGATTTTCAAGCAGATTTCAGTCAAAATTGTAACTCGGCCACTCAGGAATATTCACTATCTTCTTGGTAAGCAACTCCAGTGTAGATTCGGCCTTGTGTTTTAGGTTATTGTCAAACTGAAAGGTTAATTCATCTCCCAGTGTCTGGTGGAAAGCTGACTGAACCATTCCGTTTCTTTTTATCCTGAAAAGCTCCCCAGTCCTTAACGATTACAAGCATACCCATAACAATGATGCAGCCACCACTATGGTTGAAAATATGGAGAAAGGGAAAGGAAAGGGAAAAGGGATACCTGGAATGGTACACAGTAATATGTAGTATTGGATTTGCTCCAAACGTAACAGCTTGTATTCAGGACAAAAAGTGAATTGCTTTGACATTTTGTTTTGCAATGTTACTTTAGTTCCTTGTTGAAAACCGGATGCGTGTTTTGGAATATTTTTATACTGTACAGGCTTCCTTTTTTTCACTCTGTCATTTAGGTTAGTATTGTGGAGTAACTACAATGTTGTTGATCCATCCTGAGTTTTCTCCTATCACATCCATTAAACCCTGTAACTGTTTTAAAGTCACCACTGAAATCCCTTAACGGTTTCCTTCCTCACCAGCAATTGAGTTGGGAAGGACACCTGTAGCTTTGTAGTGACTGGGTGTATTGATACACCATCCAAAGTGTAATTAATAACTTCACCATGCTCAAAGGGATATTCAATGTCTGCTTTTTTTTGTTTATCCATCTACTAATAGGTGCTGTTCTTTACGAGTCATTGGAAAACCTCCCTGGTCTTTGTGGTTGAATCTGTGTTTGAAATTCACTGCTCGACTGAGGGACCTTACAGATAATTGTGTGTGTGGGGTACAGAGATGAGGTAGTCATAAAAAAATTCTGTTAATCACTATTATTGCACACACAGTGAGTCCATGCAACATATTATGTGACTTGTGAAGCAAATGTTTACTCCTGAACATATTTAGGCTTGCGATAACAAAGGGGTTTAATACTTATTGACTCAAGACATTTCAGCTTGTCATTATTATTAAAAAAGTGAAATCTAATCTAAATGTAATCCCTTTTTGAATTCAGGCTGTAACACAACAACATGTGGAAAAAGTCAAGGTCTGTGAATACTTGACTTTTTAATATTGTTTCGTTTCATTGGCCTGAGCTATTGTTAGTTTGAATTCAAGACCAGACTGATCTCAGTTTGTCAGTGTCAGAACAGCCAACATTTCGCTGTATTTGTGTGGTGTAAAAAACAAAGACCTGAGCCTATGATTTCTGAATCCAGCCCTGTCTATGCAGTGGAGCAGAGAACAACCAGGAAATGGAATAGCATCTCCCCCTTAGCAGGAGACACCCCAGTCTATCTTCCTTACTTATGTTCGTCAGCGCTAGTCTCTGTTTGGTAAATATCTTGGCTACAAAGACTTTAACATGCTTTAGACAGCATTGGTTGCCATGGTTTCAGTCCTGTGTTATGGGAGGTGTGATTTTCCAATGTTACAGATACAATCTCTTCAGGAGGAAAGTATTCAGGAGGAAACTATTCAGGAGGAAAGTATTCAGGAGGAAAGTATTCAGGAGGAAAGTATTCAGGAGGATACTATTCAGGAGGAAAGTATTCAGGGGGAAACTATTCAGGGGGAAACTATTCAGGAGGAAAGTATTCAGGGGGAAACTATTCAGGAGGAAACTATTCAGGAGGAAAGTATTCAGGAGGAAAGTATTCAGGAGGAAAGTATTCAGGAGGATACTATTCAGGAGGAAAGTATTCAGGGGGAAACTATTCAGGGGGAAACTATTCAGGGGGAAAGTATTTCAGGAGGAAAGTATTCAGGAGGAAAGTATTCAGGAGGAAAACTTATTGGAAAGACAAACTACTTCTTTTTTTGTTAGACTTTTTTTGTTTTCCCCTTTGCTTAATCATAAAGGGTTGTATTTGACAACCCTTTACACAAAATGACAACAAATCATAATTTAGGCATGCATGATCACGCATACCAGATGCAGAGGACAGGATTGGGGGTACAATACATACACTCATGTATTCTAATTGTTTTCCTGCACAGATGAATGTTGGTTCCCTTTGCTGGGTACACATGTTAACCAACAAATTAATTGATTTACACATAAACCATCAGACAAACAGATTACTGATGACAAGAATAAACAAAACACAAACAAATATATTAGATTGTTATGAATTATGCATGAGTTCTACTTTGCTTGGACAAGCTTGTTGCCAAGAAACCAAAATCTGTTTTGTCAATTACAGTTATATTAAAATCCTCCTCCAGCTGACTTCGCCCTGGTTCACAGTCGCTGTCCCTTGAACTCTTTCAGCTGACAGTAGAACTACTACTGGACCTGAATCTATTTAAAAAGCTGAAATGATTCTCAAGAGACCAGAGAGTTGTGTGGCCCCTGATTCAATAGAAATTGAATTTGGTTGAATGTGCTTTAGTTTTCTTATCTGCCACTGGAGAAGAGAACCCGTGTCTCTCGCTGTAACTCATATTGCAGCAGAAGCACAGTACAATTGTCACATTTTAGAGTTATTCAAATTAAAAAGCAGCCATATTCAATTTACAAAATGGGGCTGCTGAGAATAACTGCTGCTATTTTGTACTGGAAGATGTAAAATATGAATTCCTGTAGAATGTTATATATTATCACACAGGGATCATACAGTCTGTCACCTATGATAGATACTGTATACCCCAGCGGTGCAACGTTGAAATTACCTCATTACAACATTATTAAAACCAGAACTGGTTGAAAAATTGTTAAAATAACGTCATTGTGGTCAATTTACCCTACCGGGAAGTAGATATATTAGCAGGCAAGGTAAATGTAAGCAAACAACCCTCAAGTGTCTGTTTATTTGTACTTCTATAGGCCTGTAGTGACAAGCATCATCACATCATCCAACATCATTTTTACATCTGTTTTCTCCTGCATTGTTTTTCTATCTGACTGTTTATGCCTCTGGTTAGTTCTAACTAATGTCTCTGTCAGCCTCCCTCACTGTGAGCCTTGTTTGGTAAAGGGAGAGGGTGGTGGGGGATACACCTGGGCTGAGCTGTCCTATAGGTGTGTCCCAGGGAGAGGGTGGTGGGGGATACACCTGGGCTGAGCTGTCCTGTAGGTGTGTCCCAGGGAGAGGGTGGTGGGGGATACACCTGGGCTGAGCTGTCCTATAGGTGTGTCCCAGGGAGAGGGTGGTGGGGGATACACCTGGGCTGAGCTGTCCTATAGGTGTGTCCCAGGGAGAGGGTGGTGGGGGATACACCTGGGCTGAGCTGTCCTATAGGTGTGTCCCAGGGAGAGGGTGGTGGGGGATACACCTGGGCTGAGCTGTCCTGTAGGTGTGTCCCAGAGAGAGGGTGGTGGGGGATACACCTGGGCTGAGCTGTCCTATAGGTGTGTCCCAGGGAGAGGGTGGTGGGGGATACACCTGGGCTGAGCTGTCCTATAGGTGTGCCCCAGGGAGAGGGTGGGGGGGATACACCTGGGCTGAGCTGTCCTATAGGTGTGTCCCAGGGAGAGGGTGGTGGGGGATACACCTGGGCTGAGCTGTCCTATAGGTGTGTCCCAGGGAGAGGGTGGTGGGGGATACACCTGGGCTGAGCTGTCCTATAGGTGTGTCCCTGGGAGAGGGTGGTGGGGGATACACCTGGGCTGAGCTGTCCTATAGGTGTGCCCCAGAGAGAGGGTGGTGGGGGATACACCTGGGCTGAGCTGTCCTATAGGTGTGTCCCAGGGAGAGGGTGGTGTGGGATACACCTGGGCTGAGCTGTCCTATAGGTGTGTCCCAGGGAGAGGGTGGTGGGGGATACACCTGGGCTGAGCTGTCCTATAGGTGTGTCCCAGGGAGAGGGTGGTGGGGGATACACCTGGGCTGAGCTGTCCTATAGGTGTGTCCCAGGGAGAGGGTGGTGGGGGATACACCTGGGCTGAGCTGTCCTATAGGTGTGCCCCAGAGAGAGGGTGGTGGGGGATATACCTGGGCTGAGCTGTCCTATAGGTGTGTCCCAGGGAGAGGGAGAGGGGGAGGGTGGTGGGGCGTACACCTGGGCTGAGCTGTCCTATAGGTGTGTCCCAGGGAGAGGGTGGTGGGGGATACACCTGGGCTGAGCTGTCCTATAGGTGTGTCCCAGGGAGAGGGTGGTGGGGGATACACCTGGGCTGAGCTGTCCTATAGGTGTGTCCCAGGGAGAGGGTGGTGGGGGATACACCTGGGCTGAGCTGTCCTATAGGTGTGTCCCAGGGAGAGGGTGGTGGGGGATACACCTGGGCTGAGCTGTCCTATAGGTGTGTCCCAGGGAGAGTGTGGTGGGGGATACACCTGGGCTGAGCTGTCCTATAGGTGTGTCCCAGAGAGAGGGTGGTGGAGGGATACACCTGGGCTGAAATGTCCTATAGGTGTGTCCCAGGGAGAGGGTGGTGGAGGGATACACCTGGGCTGAGCTGTCCTATAGGTGTGTCCCAGGGAGAGGGTGGTGGGGGATACACCTGGGCTGAGCTGTCCTATAGGTGTGTCCCAGGGAGAGGGTGGTGGAGGGATACACCTGGGCTTAGCTGCCCTATAGGTGTGTCCCAGGGAGAGGGAGAGGGTGGTGGGGGATACACCTGGGCTGAGCTGTCCTATAGGTGTGTCCCAGGGAGAGTGTGGTGGGGGATACACCTGGGCTGAGCTGTCCTATAGGTGTGTCCCAGGGAGAGGGTGGTGGGGTATACACCTGGGCTGAGCTGTCCTATAGGTGTGCCCCAGAGAGAGGGTGGTGGAGGGATACACCTGGGCTGAGCTGTCCTATAGGTGTGTCCCAGGGAGAGGGTGGTGGGGGATACACCTGGGCTGAGCTGTCCTATAGGTGTGCCCCAGGGAGAGGTAGAGGGTGGTGGGGGTATACACTTGAGCTGAGCTGTCCTATAGGTGTGTCCCAGAGAGAGGGTGGTGGGGGATACACCTGGGCTGAGCTGTCCTATAGGTGTGTCCCAGGGAGAGGGTGGTGGGGGATACACCTGGGCTGAGCTGTCCTATAGGTGTGCCCCAGGGAGAGGTAGAGGGTGGTGGGGGTATACACTTGAGCTGAGCTGTCCTATAGGTGTGTCCCAGAGAGAGGGTGGTGGGGGATACACCTGGGCTGAGCTGTCCTATAGGTGTGCCCCAGGGAGAGGTAGAGGGTGGTGGGGGGATACACTTGAGCTGAGCTGTCCTATAGGTGTGTCCCAGAGAGAGGGTGGTGGGGGATACACCTGGGCTGAGCTGTCCTATAGGTGTGCCCCAGGGAGAGGTAGAGGGTGGTGGGGGGATACACTTGAGCTGAGCTGTCCTATAGGTGTGTCCCAGAGAGAGGGTGGTGGGGGATACACCTGGGCTGAGCTGTCTTATAGGTTTACCCCAGGGAGAGGGTGCTGGGGAATACACCTGGGCGGAGCTGTCCTATAGGTGTGTCCCAGGGAGAGGGAGGGAGAAGGTGAGGGACATAGAGAGAGGGGGTGGGAGAGAGAGATGGAGAGGGAGAGGGAGAAGGGAATGGAGAGAGAGCAAAAGAGTGAGAGAGAAGGAGAAAAGAAAGAGAGGAGAAGGAGAGACGCTCCATTCCTCCACCAGTGCTGCGCTGCCCTACAGTTGTGCCCTAGACATCAAGGCAGCGTCACACAGTGAAACACTGAACACATGGTGCCTCTACTCTGGGTAAAGTTGCTGCCTCTCAGCAGGATAGAACATACAGTATTGAAGAATAGAAGGAAAGAACACGTGGATATAAGGATAGAAGGATAGAACACACAGTATAGAAGAATAGAAGGATAGAACACACAGGATAGAACACACAGGATAGGAGGATAGAACACACAGGATAGAAGGATAGAATGATAGAACACACAGGATAGAAGGATAGAACACACAGGATAGAAGGACAGAACACACAGGATAGAAGGATAGAACACACAGGATAGAAGGATAGAATGATAGAACACACAGGATAGAAGGATAGAACACACAGGATAGAAGGACAGAACACACAGGATAGAAGGATAGAACACACAGGATAGAAGGATAGAACACACAGGATAGAAGGATAGAACACACGGGATAGAAGGATATGACACAAAGGATAGAAGGATAGGACACACAGGATAGAAGGATAGAACACACATGATAGAAGGATAGAAGGATAGAACACACAGAATAGAAGGATAGGACACACATGCCAGAAGGATAGAAGGATAGAACACACAGAATAGAAGGATAGGACACACAGGATAGAAGGATAGAACACACAGAATAGAAGGATATAACACCAAGGATAGAAGGATAGGACACACAGGATAGAAGGATAGAACACACATGATAGAAGGATAGAACACACATGATAGAAGGATAGAACACACAGGATAGAAGGATAGAACACACAGGATAGAAGGATAGAACACACAGAATAGAAGGATAGAACACACAGGATAGAAGGATAGAACACACAGAATAGAAGGATAGAACACACAGGATAGAACACACAGGATAGAATGATAGAACACACAGGATAGAAGGATAGGACACACAGGATAGAAGGATAGAACACACAGGATAGAAGGATAGAAAACACAGGATAGAAGGGTAGAACACACAGAATAGAAGGATAGAACACACAGAATAGAAGGATAGAACACATGATAGAAGGATAGGACACACAGGATATAAGGATAGAACACACAGGATAGAAGGATAGAACACACAGAATAGAAGGATAGAACACAGGATAGAATGATAGAACACACAGGATAGAATGATAGAACACAAAGGATAGAAGGATAGAACACACAGAATAGAAGGATAGAACACACAGGATAGAAGGATAGAACACACAGGATAGAAGGATAGAATGATAGAACACACAGGATAGAAGGATAGAACACACAGGATAGAAGGACAGAACACACAGGATAGAAGGATAGAACACACAGGATAGAAGGATAGAACACACAGGATAGAAGGATAGAACACACGGGATAGAAGGATATGACACAAAGGATAGAAGGATAGGACACACAGGATAGAAGGATAGAACACACATGATAGAAGGATAGAAGGATAGAACACACAGAATAGAAGGATAGGACACACATGCCAGAAGGATAGAAGGATAGAACACACAGAATAGAAGGATAGGACACACAGGATAGAAGGATAGAACACACAGAATAGAAGGATATAACACCAAGGATAGAAGGATAGGACACACAGGATAGAAGGATAGAACACACATGATAGAAGGATAGAACACACATGATAGAAGGATAGAACACACAGGATAGAAGGATAGAACACACAGGATAGAAGGATAGAACACACAGAATAGAAGGATAGAACACACAGGATAGAAGGATAGAACACACAGAATAGAAGGATAGAACACACAGGATAGAACACACAGGATAGAATGATAGAACACACAGGATAGAAGGATAGGACACACAGGATAGAAGGATAGAACACACAGGATAGAAGGATAGAAAACACAGGATAGAAGGGTAGAACACACAGAATAGAAGGATAGAACACACAGAATAGAAGGATAGAACACATGATAGAAGGATAGGACACACAGGATATAAGGATAGAACACACAGGATAGAAGGATAGAACACACAGAATAGAAGGATAGAACACAGGATAGAATGATAGAACACACAGGATAGAATGATAGAACACAAAGGATAGAAGGATAGAACACACAGAATAGAAGGATAGAACACACAGGATAGAAGGATAGAACACACAGGATAGAAGGATAGAACACACAGGATAGAAGGATAGAACACACAGGATAGAAGGATAGAACACACAGAATAGAAGGATAGAACACACAGGATAGAAGGATAGGACACACAGGATAGAAGGATAGAAGGATAGAACACCCCGGATAGAAGGATAGAACACACAGGATAGAAGGATAGAACACACAGGATAGAAGGATAGAACACACAGGATAGAAGGGTAGAACACAGGATAGAAGGATAGAATACACAGAATAGAAGGATAGAACACACAGGATAGAAGGATAGAACACACCGGATAGAAGGATAGAACACACATGATAGAAGGATAGAACACACAGGATAGACGGATAGAACACACAGGATAGAAGGATCGAACACACAGAATAGAAGGATAGAACACACAGGATAGAAGGATAGAACACACAGGATAGAAGGATAGAACACCCAGGATAGAAGGATAGAACACACATGATAGAAGGATAGAACACACAGGATAGAAGGATAGAACACACAGAATAGAAGGATAGAACACACAGGATAGAAGGATAGAACACACAGGATAGAAGGATAGAACACACAGAATAGAAGGATAGAATACACAGGATAGAAGGATAGAACACACAGGATAGAAGGATAGAACACCCAGGATAGAAGGATAGAACACACATGATAGAAGGATAGAAGGATAGAACACACAGAATAGAAGGATAGGACACACATGCTAGAAGGATAGAAGGATAGAACACTCAGAATAGAAGGATAGGACAAACAGGATAGAAGGATAGGACACACATGATAGAAGGATAGAACACACATGATAGAAGGATAGAACACACAGGATAGAAGGATAGAACACACAGGATAGAAGGAGAGAAAACACATGATAGAAGGATATAACACTCAGGATAGAAGGATAGGACACACAGGATAGAAGGATAGAACACACATGATAGAAGGATAGAACACACAGGATAGAAGGATAGGACACACAGGATAGAAGGATAGAACACACAGAATAGAAGGATATAACACACAGGATAGAAGGATAGGACACACAGGATAGAAGGATAGAACACACATGATAGAAGGATAGAACACACAGGATAGAAGGATAGAACACACAGGATAGAAGGATAGAACACACATGATATAAGGATAGAACACACAGGATAGAAGGATAGAACACACAGGATAGAAGGATAGAACACACAGAATAGAAGGATAGAACACACAGGATATAAGGATAGAACACACATGATAGAAGGGTAGAACACAGGATAGAAGGATAGAACACACAGGATAGAAGGATAGAACACACAGGATAGAAGGATAGAACACACAGGATAGAAGGATAGAACACACAGGATAGAAGGATATAACACAGGATAGAAGGATAGAACACACAGGATAGAAGGATAGCACACACAGGATAGAAGGATAGAACACACAGGATAGAAGGATAGAACACACAGGATAGAAGGATAGAACACACAGGATAGAAGGATAGAGCACACAGGATAGAAGGATAGAACACACAGGATAGAAGGATAGAAAACACAGGATAGAAGGATAGAACACACAGGATAGAAGGATAGAACACACAGGATAGAAGGATATAACACACAGAATAGAAGGATAGAACACACAGGATAGAACACACAGGATAGAAGGATAGAACACACAGGATAGAAGGATAGGACACACAGGATAGAAGGATAGAACACACAGGATAGAAGGATAGAACACACAGGATAGAAGGATAGAACACACAGAATAGAAGGATAGAACACACAGAATAGAAGGGTAGAACACAGGATAGAAGGATATAACACACAGGATAGAAGGATAGAACACACAGAATAGAAGGATAGAACACAGAATAGAATGATAGAACACACAGAATAGAATGATAGAACACACAGGATAGAAGGATAGAACACCCAGAATAGAAGGATAGAACACACAGGATAGAAGGATAGAACACACAGGATAGAAGGATAGAACACACAGGATAGAAGGATAGAACACACAGAATAGAAGGATAGAACACAGGATAGAAGGATAGAACACACAGGATAGAATGATAGAACACACAGGATAGAATGATAGAACACACAGGATAGAAGGATAGCACACACAGAATAGAAGGATAGAACACACAGGATAGAAGGATAGAACACACAGGATAGAAGGATAGAACACACAGGATAGAAGGATAGAACACACAGGATAGAAGGATAGAACACACAGAATAGAAGGATAGAACACACAGGATAGAAGGATAGGACACACAGGATAGAAGGATAGAAGGATAGAACACCCAGGATAGAAGGATAGAACACACAGGATAGAAGGATAGAACACCCAGGATAGAAGGAGAGAGCACACAGGATAGAAGGATAGAACACACAGGATAGAAGGATAGAACACACAGGATAGAAGGATAGAACACACTGGATAGAAGGATAGAACACACTGGATAGAAGGATAGAACACACATGATAGAAGGATAGAACACACAGGATAGAAGGATAGAACACACAGGATAGAAGGATAGAACACACAGGATAGAAGGATAGAACACACATGATAGAAGGATAGAACACACAGGATAGAAGGATAGAACACACAGGATAGAAGGATAGAACACACCGGATAGAAGGATAGAACACACAGAATAGAAGGATAGAACACACAGGATAGAAGGATAGAACACACAGGATAGAAGGATAAAACACACAGAATAGAAGGATAGAACACACAGGATAGAAGGATAGAACACACAGGATAGAAGGATAGAACACCCAGGATAGAAGGATAGAACACACATGATAGAAGGATAGAACACACAGGATAGAAGGAGAGAACACACAGAATAGAAGGATAGAACACACAGGATAGAAGGATAGAACACACAGGATAGAAGGATAGAACACACAGAATAGAATGATAGAACACACAGGATAGAAGGATAGAACACACAGGATAGAAGGATAGAGCACCCAGGATAGAAGGATAGAACACACATGATAGAAGGATAGAACACACATGATAGAAGGATATAACACAGGATAGAAGGATAGAACACACAGGATAGAAGGATAGAACACACAGGATAGAAGGATAGAACACACATGATAGAAGGATAGAACACACAGGATAGAAGGATATAACAAAGGATAGAAGGATAGAACACACAGGATAGAAGGATAGAACACACAGGATAAAAGGATAGAACACACAGGATAGAAGGATAGAACACACATGATAGAAGGATAGGACACAAAGGATAGAAGGATAGAACACACAGGATAGAAGGATATAACACACAGAATAGAAGGATAGAACACACAGGAAAGAAGGATAGGACACACAGGATAGAAGGATAGAACACACAGTATAGAAGGATAGAACACACAGGATAGAAGGATAGAACACACAGGATAGAAGGATAGAACACACGGGATAGAAGGATAGAACACACAGGATAGAAGGATAAAACACAGGATAGAAGGATAGAACACACAGGATAGAAGGATAGAACACACAGGATAGAAGGATAGAACACACAGGATAGAAGGATAGAACACACAGGATAGAAGGATAGAACACACAGGATAGAAGGATATAACACAGGATAGAAGGATAGAATGATAGAACACACAGGATAGAAGGATAGAACACAGGATAGAAGGATAGAGCACACAGGATAGAAGGATAGAACACACGGGATAGAAGGATAGAACACACAGGATAGAAGGATAGAACACCCAGGATAGAAGGATAGAACACACAGGATAGAAGGATAGAACACACAGGATAGAAGGATAGAACACACAGGATAGAAGGATAGAACACACAGGATAGAAGGATAGAACACACAGGATAGAAGGATAGAACACAGGATAGAAGTATAGAACACACAGGATAGAAGGATAGAACACACAGGATAGAAGGATAAAACACACAGGATAGAAGGATAGAACACAGGATAGAAGGATAGAACACACTGGATAGAAGGATAGAACACACATGATAGAAGGATAGAACACACAGGATAGAAGGATAGAACACACAGGATAGAAGGATAGAACACACAGGATAGAAGGATAGAACACACATGATAGAAGGATAGAACACACAGGATAGAAGGATAGAACACACAGGATAGAAGGATAGAACACACCGGATAGAAGGATAGAACACACAGAATAGAAGGATAGAACACACAGGATAGAAGGATAGAACACACAGGATAGAAGGATAGAACACACAGAATAGAAGGATAGAACACACAGGATAGAAGGATAGAACACACAGGATAGAAGGATAGAACACCCAGGATAGAAGGATAGAACACACATGATAGAAGGATAGAACACACAGGATAGAAGGATAGAACACACAGAATAGAAGGATAGAACACACAGGATAGAAGGATAGAACACACAGGATAGAAGGATAGAACACACAGAATAGAAGGAAAGAACACACAGGATAGAAGGATAGAACACACAGGATAGAAGGATAGAACACCCAGGATAGAAGGATAGAACACACATGATAGAAGGATAGAACACACAGGATAGAAGAATATAACACAGGATAGAAGGATAGAACACACAGGATAGAAGGATCGAACACACAGGATTGAAGGATAGAACACACATGATAGAAGGATAGAACACACAGGATAGAAGGATATAACACAGGATAGAAGGATAGAACACACAGGATAGAAGGATAGAACACACAGGATAGAAGGATAGAACACACAGGATAGAAGGATAGAACACACATGATAGAAGGATAGGACACAAAGGATAGAAGGATAGAACACACAGGATAGAAGGATAGAACACACAGGATAGAATGATAGAACACACAGGATAGAAGGATAGGACACACAGGATAGAAGGATAGAACACACAGTATAGAAGGATAGAACACACAGGATAGAAGGATAGAACACACAGGATAGAAGGATAGAACACACAGGATAGAAGGATAGAACACACAGGATAGAAGGATAGAACACAGGATAGAAGGATAGAACACACAGGATAGAAGGATAGAACACACAGGATAGAAGGATAGAACACACAGGATAGAAGGATAGAACACACAGGATAGAAGGATAGAACACACAGGATAGAAGGATAGAACACACAGGATAGAAGGATAGAACACCCAGGATAGAAGGATAGAACACAGGATAGAAGTATAGAACACACAGGATAGAAGGATAGAACACACAGGATAGAAGGATAAAACACACAGGATAGAAGGATAGAACACAGGATAGAAGGATAGAACACACAGGATAGAAGGATAGAACACACAGGATAGAAGGATAGAACACACAGGATAGAAGGATAGAACACACAGGATAGAAGGAGATAGAAGGATAGAACACACAGGATAGAAGGATAGAAACACAGGATAGAAGGATAGAACACAGGATAGAATGATAGAACACACATGATAGAAGGATAGAACACACAGGATAGAAGGATAGAACACACAGGATAGAAGGATAGAACACACAGGATAGAAGGATAGAACACACAGGATAGAAGGATAGAACACACAGGATAGAAGGATAGAACACACAGGATAGAATGATAGAACACACAGGGTAGAAGGATAGAACACACAGGATAGAAGGATAGAACACACAGGATAGAAGGATAGAACACACAGAATAGAAGGATAGAACACACAGGATAGAAGGATAGGACACACAGGATAGAAGGATAGAAGGATAGAACACCCAGGATAGAAGGATAGAACACACAGGATAGAAGGATAGAACACCCAGGATAGAAGGAGAGAGCACACAGGATAGAAGGATAGAACACACAGGATAGAAGGATAGAACACACAGGATAGAAGGATAGAACACACTGGATAGAAGGATAGAACACACTGGATAGAAGGATAGAACACACATGATAGAAGGATAGAACACACAGGATAGAAGGATAGAACACACAGGATAGAAGGATAGAACACACAGGATAGAAGGATAGAACACACATGATAGAAGGATAGAACACACAGGATAGAAGGATAGAACACACAGGATAGAAGGATAGAACACACCGGATAGAAGGATAGAACACACAGAATAGAAGGATAGAACACACAGGATAGAAGGATAGAACACACAGGATAGAAGGATAGAACACACAGAATAGAAGGATAGAACACACAGGATAGAAGGATAGAACACACAGGATAGAAGGATAGAACACCCAGGATTGAAGGATAGAACACACATGATAGAAGGATAGAACACACAGGATAGAAGGAGAGAACACACAGAATAGAAGGATAGAACACACAGGATAGAAGGATAGAACACACAGAATAGAATGATAGAACACACAGGATAGAAGGATAGAACACACAGGATAGAAGGATAGAGCACCCAGGATAGAAGGATAGAACACACATGATAGAAGGATAGAACACACATGATAGAAGGATATAACACAGGATAGAAGGATAGAACACACAGGATAGAAGGATAGAACACACAGGATAGAAGGATAGAACACACATGATAGAAGGATAGAACACACAGGATAGAAGGATATAACAAAGGATAGAAGGATAGAACACACAGGATAGAAGGATAGAACACACAGGATAAAAGGATAGAACACACAGGATAGAAGGATAGAACACACATGATAGAAGGATAGGACACAAAGGATAGAAGGATAGAACACACAGGATAGAAGGATATAACACACAGAATAGAAGGATAGAACACACAGGATAGAAGGATAGGACACACAGGATAGAAGGATAGAACACACAGTATAGAAGGATAGAACACACAGGATAGAAGGATAGAACACACAGGATAGAAGGATAGAACACACGGGATAGAAGGATAGAACACACAGGATAGAAGGATAAAACACAGGATAGAAGGATAGAACACACAGGATAGAAGGATAGAACACACAGGATAGAAGGATAGAACACAAAGGATAGAAGGATAGAACACACAGGATAGAAGGATAGAACACACAGGATAGAAGGATATAACACAGGATAGAAGGATAGAATGATAGAACACACAGGATAGAAGGATAGAACACAGGATAGAAGGATAGAGCACACAGGATAGAAGGATAGAACACACGGGATAGAAGGATAGAACACACAGGATAGAAGGATAGAACACCCAGGATAGAAGGATAGAACACACAGGATAGAAGGATAGAACACACAGGATAGAAGGATAGAACACACAGGATAGAAGGATAGAACACACAGGATAGAAGGATAGAACACACAGGATAGAAGGATAGAACACACAGGATAGAAGGATAGAACACAGGATAGAAGTATAGAACACACAGGATAGAAGGATAGAACACACAGGATAGAAGGATAAAACACACAGGATAGAAGGATAGAACACAGGATAGAAGGATAGAACACACTGGATAGAAGGATAGAACACACATGATAGAAGGATAGAACACACAGGATAGAAGGATAGAACACACAGGATAGAAGGATAGAACACACAGGATAGAAGGATAGAACACACATGATAGAAGGATAGAACACACAGGATAGAAGGATAGAACACACAGGATAGAAGGATAGAACACACCGGATAGAAGGATAGAACACACAGAATAGAAGGATAGAACACACAGGATAGAAGGATAGAACACACAGGATAGAAGGATAGAACACACAGAATAGAAGGATAGAACACACAGGATAGAAGGATAGAACACACAGGATAGAAGGATAGAACACCCAGGATAGAAGGATAGAACACACATGATAGAAGGATAGAACACACAGGATAGAAGGATAGAACACACAGAATAGAAGGATAGAACACACAGGATAGAAGGATAGAACACACAGGATAGAAGGATAGAACACACAGAATAGAAGGATAGAACACACAGGATAGAAGGATAGAACACACAGGATAGAAGGATAGAACACCCAGGATAGAAGGATAGAACACACATGATAGAAGGATAGAACACACAGGATAGAAGAATATAACACAGGATAGAAGGATAGAACACACAGGATAGAAGGATCGAACACACAGGATTGAAGGATAGAACACACATGATAGAAGGATAGAACACACAGGATAGAAGGATATAACACAGGATAGAAGGATAGAACACACAGGATAGAAGGATAGAACACACAGGATAGAAGGATAGAACACACATGATAGAAGGATAGGACACAAAGGATAGAAGGATAGGACACAAAGGATAGAAGGATAGAACACACAGGATAGAAGGATAGAACACACAGGATAGAATGATAGAACACACAGGATAGAAGGATAGGACACACAGGATAGAAGGATAGAACACACAGTATAGAAGGATAGAACACACAGGATAGAAGGATAGAACACACAGGATAGAAGGATAGAACACACAGGATAGAAGGATAGAACACACAGGATAGAAGGATAGAACACAGGATAGAAGGATAGAACACACAGGATAGAAGGATAGAACACACAGGATAGAAGGATAGAACACACAGGATAGAAGGATAGAACACACAGGATAGAAGGATAGAACACACAGGATAGAAGGATAGAACACCCAGGATAGAAGGATAGAACACCCAGGATAGAAGGATAGAACACAGGATAGAAGTATAGAACACACAGGATAGAAGGATAGAACACACAGGATAGAAGGATAAAACACCCAGGATAGAAGGATAGAACACAGGATAGAAGGATAGAACACACAGGATAGAAGGATAGAACACAAAGGATAGAAGGATAGAACACACAGGATAGAAGGATAGAACACACAGGATAGAAGGATAGAACACACAGGATAGAAGGATAGAACACAGGATAGAATGATAGAACACACAGGATAGAAGGATAGAACACACAGGATAGAAGGATAGAACACACAGGATAGAAGGATAGAACACACAGGATAGAATGATAGAACACACAGGATAGAATGATAGAACACACAGGATAGAAGGATAGAACACACATGATAGAAGGATAGAACACACATGATAGAATGATAGAACACACAGGATAGAAGGATAGAACACACAGGATAGAAGGATAGAACACACAGGATAGAAGGATAGAACACACAGGATAGAATGATAGAACACACAGGGTAGAAGGATAGAACACACAGGATAGAAGGATAGAACACACAGGATAGAAGGATAGAACACACAGGATAGAATGATAGAACACACAGGATAGAATGATAGAACACACAGGATAGAAGGATAGAACACACAGGATAGAAGGATAGAACACACAGGATAGAAGGATATGACACACAGGATAGAAGGATAGAACACACAGGATAGAATGATAGAACACACATGATAGAAGGATAGAACACACAGGATAGAAGGATAGAACACACAGGATAGAAGGATAGAACACACAGGATAGAAGGATAGAACACACAGGATAGAAGGATATGACACACAGGATAGAAGGATAGAACACACAGGATAGAAGGATAGAACACACAGGATAGAAGGATAGAACACACAGGATAGAAGGATAGAACACACAGGATAGAATGATAGAACACACAGGATAGAATGATAGAACACACAGGATAGAAGGATAGAACACACAGGATAGAAGGATAGAACCCACAGGATAGAAGGATAGAACACACAGGATAGAATGATAGAACACACAGGATAGAATGATAGAACACACAGGATAGAAGGATAGAACACACAGGATAGAAGGATAGAACACACAGGATAGAAGGATATGACACACAGGATAGAATGATAGAACACACAGGATAGAAGGATAGAACACACAGGATAGAAGGAGAGAACACACAGGATAGAAGGATAGAACACACAGGATAGAAGGAGAGAACACACAGGATAGAAGGATAGAACACAGGATAGAATGATAGAACACACATGATAGAATGATAGAACACACAGGATAGAAGGATAGAACACACAGGATAGAAGGATAGAACACACAGGATAGAAGGATAGAACACACAGAATAGAAGGATAGAACACACAGGATAGAAGGATAGAACACACAGGATAGAAGGATAGAACACACAGGATAGAAGGATAGAACACAGGATAGAAGGGTAGAACACACATGATAGAAGGATAGAACACACAGGATAGAAGGATAGAACACACAGGATAGAAGGATAGAACACACAGGATAGAAGGATAGAACACAAAGGATAGAAGGATAGGACACACAGGATAGAAGGATAGAACACACAGGATAGAAGGATAGAACACACAGGATAGAAGGATAGAGCACACAGGATAGAAGGATAGAACACAGGATAGAAGGATAGAACACACGGGATAGAAGGATAGAACACACATGATAGAAGGATAGAACACACAGGATAGAAGGATAGAACACCCAGGATAGAAGGATAGAACACACAGGATAGAAGGATAGAACACACAGGATAGAAGGATAGAACACAGGATAGAAGGATAGAGCACACAGGATAGAAGGATAGAACACACGGGATAGAAGGATAGAACACACAGGATAGAAGGATAGAACACCCAGGATAGAAGGATAGAACACACAGGATAGACGGATAGAACACACAGGATAGAAGGATAGAACACACAGGATAGAAGGATAGGACACACAGGATAGAAGGATAGAACACACAGGATAGAAGGATAGAACATACATGATAGAAGGGTAGAACACACAGGATAGAAGGATAGAACACAGGATAGAAGGATAGAAAACACAGGATAGAATGATAGAACACACAGGATAGAAGGGTAGAACACAGAATAGAAGGATAGAACACACAGGATAGAAGGATAGAACACACAGAATAGAAGGATAGAACACACAGGATAGAAGGATAGGACACACATGCTAGAAGGGTAGAAGGATAGAACACCCAGGATAGAAGGATAGAACACACAGGATAGAAGGATAGAGAACAGAGGATAGAAGGATAGAACACCCAGGATAGAAGGATAGAACACACATGATAGAAGGATAGAACACACAGGATAGAATGATAGAACACACAGGATAGAAGGATAGAACACACAGGATAGAATGATAGAACACACAGGATAGAAGGATAGAACACTCAGGATAGAAGGATAGAACACACAGGATAGAATGATAGAACACACAGGATAGAATGATAGAACACACAGGATAGAAGGATAGAACACACAGGATAGAAGGATAGAACACACAGGATAGAAGGATAGAACACACAGGATAGAAGGATAGAACACACAGGATAGAAGGATAGAACACAAAGGATAGAAGGATAGGACACACAGGATAGAAGGATAGGACACACAGAATAGAAGGATAGAACACACAGGATAGAAGGATAGAACACACAGGATAGAAGGATAGAACACAGGATAGAAGGGTGGAACACACATGATAGAAGGATAGAACACACAGGATAGAAGGATAGAACACACAGGATAGAAGGATAGAACACACAGGATAGAAGGATAGAACACACAGGATAGAATGATAGAACACACAGGATAGAAGGATAGAACACACAGGATAGAAGGATAGAACACACAGGATAGAAGGATAGAACACACAGGATAGAAGGATAGAACACACAGGATAGAAGGATAGAACACAGGATAGAAGGATAGAACACAGGATAGAAGGATAGAACACACAGGATAGAAGGATAGAACACACAGGATAGAAGGATAGAACACAGGATAGAAGGATAGAACACACATCATTGAAGGAAATAATGAGGCATGAAGAACAATGTTTCTGAAAGCTGGGAGGGAGTCCTGTCTCAATCTACGAATAATAACAATGTTTAAAATGTTTTAGAAACAGATGAAGGGAACTGTGTATGGGATATATAGTTGACGTTATCTGTTGACATTCTTGAATTTAAACATTGTACAGATGTAGGATCTTAATTTGGTCAGTCTTTTGTTACTGAGAATTTTCCTATACAGCAAGAAATGCAACTTGTAGTGTATTTGAGTTTAAGAAGGCTTCTAAAGTTTGTAATTTCAGACTTGCTTTCCCTTCACGAAAATAGTATCAACCCTTACAAAAATGTCTGTGAATTATAATCCACATAATAATGAACATTTCCTGTTGCTGCAGCATTATTTTTCTTGCTGTTGCAAACTGGTTCAAATTAAGGTCCTACATCTGTATGCTATCTAGTCCTTTCAGATGAGGATTAAGAAACCAGAATAATAAAGCAGGTTAAATAAAATAGAGATAAGATTTGAGTCTAATGTATATAATGATGGTATATTTTCTGACACACAATGTGTAAGGAACAAAGAACACAAGGAACAAATAATGATGGCATTGAAACCAGCTTCTATCAAATCTCTGAGTTCCTTGATATTCCAACGGCACAAAGGATCTTTCATTCGATGTACCCTTATCAGTGTGCTATTACAGCTGTAATACAACGGCTGTAATACAACGGCTGTAATACAACGGCTGTAATACAACGGCTGTAATACAACGGCTGTAATACAACGGCTGAAATACAACGGCTGTAATACAACGGCTGTAATACAACGGCTGTAATACAACGGCTGTAATACAACGGCTGAAATACAACGGCTGTAATACAACGGCTGTAATACAACGGCTGTAATACAACGGCTGAAATACAACGGCTGTAATACAACGGCTGTAATACAACGGCTGTAATACAACGGCTGTAATACAACGGCTGTAATACAACGGCTGAAATACAACGCAGAGGACAAAAGATGCATTCAAAACCTACATTGAATTTCCTCTGGCCTTCGCCGCAAATTGTCTCATACAATTGCAGAATAATACATGCCTGTAGCTTAATGAAATACAGGTACCGTGTATGGGAAATAATAGGGGATCGGTGATGTACTGTCCCTATTCCCCTCATGTTATTATACGTCGTCAAGAGAAAAGTCAGACTGCGTCCCTATTTCCTATGAAGTGCACAGGTTTTGGTCAAAAGTGGTGTGCGATAAAGGCAAAAGTCAGACTGCGTCACTATTTATGGTAAGGTGCTCAGGCTTTAGTCAAACGTAGTGCACGATAAAGGCAAATGTCAGACTGCGTCACTATTTACTATAAAGTTCCCAGGCTTTAGTCAAACGTAGTGCACGATAAAGGCAAAAGTCAGACTGCGTCACTATTTACTATAAAGTTCCCAGGCTTTAGTCAAACGTAGTGCACGATAAAGGCAAAAGTCGGACTGCGTCACTATTTACTATAAAGTTCCCAGGCTTTAGTCAAACGTAGTGCACGATAAAGGTAAAAGTCGGACTGCGTCACTATTTACTATAAAGTTCCCAGGCTTTAGTCAAACGTAGTGCACGATAAAGGCAAAAGTCGGACTGCGTCACTATTTACTATAAAGTTCCCAGGCTTTAGTCAAACGTAGTGCACGATAAAGTTCCCAGGCTTTAGTCAAACGTAGTGCACGATAAAGTTCCCAGGCTTTAGTCAAACGTAGTGCACGATAAAGTTCCCAGGCTTTAGTCAAACGTAGTGCACGATAAAGTTCCCAGGCTTTAGTCAAACGTAGTGCACGATAAAGTTCCCAGGCTTTAGTCAAACGTAGTGCACGATAAAGTTCCCAGGCTTTAGTCAAACGTAGTGCACGATAAAGTTCCCAGGCTTTAGTCAAACGTAGTGCACGATAAAGTTCCCAGGCTTTAGTCAAACGTAGTGCACGATAAAGTTCCCAGGCTTTAGTCAAACGTAGTGCACGATAAAGTTCCCAGGCTTTAGTCAAACGTAGTGCACGATAAAGGCAACGAGATGTCATTTGGGATGCAGGCCAGACTTAACTCCCAGATGTTATTTAGAAGATTTATTCGTTTCATCTGATTTTAATCTTCATAGGCTATTTTTTTCTGCTGAAGTAATTGTCCCCAAATCCCCTTACAGAGGACGACGGGCCCGGGCGCTAATAAATACAGAGTATAGGATAGTCTGAAGACATTTTGAGTAGGATTGCGTACAGTACACTTTGCCAAGAGTAAGCACCCTTGAACCTCTTAGAAGATGGACAAAACAGTGTTTCATCATCAGAGCATTTAGAAATATAGTTTATATCAACAGAAATCAAAAGCGTAATTCCATCATAACAGATACATCAGCATGGATTAGAGAAGAGCAAGGAGAAAACAGCAAAAAGGAAAGCGTGTTCACTTACATGACGCTGTTATCCCACAGTGCACAGTAAGGACTCAGGGTTCCCTGCATTACCAAGAAGAAGAGAGCACACTGAAAACCTTCACTCATTGTTAGATAACCACAACAAAATGACCAAAGCCTCACAGATAGTACTTCCTACTCGTAATTATCCAAGAATAACTCACTAAACAAATTGTTCTTTTAACTAACGGCTATGGCGAGACCTCTTTAGATTGCAGTTCAGGGTTAAAATGTAAAATGCCAATGAGAATTGGTGGCAGTTTCACTTTGAATCACTTTAGCCTCAATAAGCGTTGAAGTACCCAACAATGGCTACAGCCACACGTTTAGAGTGCATTAGCCAACAAACAATGGTAGAGTAATTGATTCGATAATTAATTTGCAGGCGCCAAGTGCAGCAGGTGTGTCGAGACAGAGAGAGAGAGACAGAGAGACAGAGAGACAGAGAGACAGAGAGACAGAGAGACAGAGAGAGAGAGAGAGAGAGAGAGAGAGAGAGAGAGAGAGAGGGACAGAGAGAGAGAGAGAGAGAGAGAGAGAGGGACAGAGAGAGGGACAGAGAGAGGGACAGAGAGGGACAGAGAGAGGGACAGAGAGAGGGACAGAGAGAGGGACAGAGAGAGGGACAGAGAGAGGGAGAGAGAGGGACAGAGAGAGGGAGAGCGCGAGAGAGAGACAGAGAGACAGAGAGACAGAGAGAGAGAGAGGGACAGAGAGAGAGAGAGAGGGACAGAGAGAGAGAGAGAGGGACAGAGAGAGAGAGAGGGACAGAGAGAGAGAGAGAGGGACAGAGAGAGAGAGAGAGAGAGAGAGAGAGAGAGAGAGACATGGCACTGTCCAGATAATTACAAGGACAAGCTCTCTTTACAACCCTGGCCTTTTGGTTCATCTCTGAGATAAAGACGATCGTTCAGAGGTGTCGTCCAAGGTGATGCAAAGCAGCATGTCATTGTCAGAGCCCATATATTTCAACTTGTATTTATCAAGCGTCTCAGAGTAGCACTGCTGGTCTGGGGTCAGTGTTACCTTTTAGAATAAAATGAATTAGGTTAATATGGACAGGGAGGACCTGATCCTAGGTCAGCACTCGTACTCTGAGATGCTTTGTGAATATAGGTCCAAATATACAGTATCTTCTCTGTACAATTGACTTTTGTAACCGTGTTTTAGTGTGGACTCAGGTACATGGATTGCCGTCATGTAACTGGGTCCAATGTATCGGTTACACGATTAGCTGATTGGATAGCTATTAAACATCTGCCTTCTCTGTATTGCTTGTATGCCTTTTCAAGAAGTGAGGGAGTCTTGGGCAGGTACTTACATTGTGAGGAGGTCATTCTTGCACTGGATGAATGTAAATAGAAAATGAAAGATGAATAAAATCAAGGTCCTTACGTTGGCCAGGTGAGCCAGCTCGATCTCCAGGTGTGACTCTGTTATCCTGGGCTCTGGTCTCACTGTGACGGCGATGACTTTGGAGCTCACTGCCGTGTGGTTCCTGGGTGGAAAACAGAGTGATGTACACCGTGAGATGGACACTGATTGGTGTACACTGATTGGGTTGACTATCTCCACTGCAAAGCAAGACAAATCCCCAAACCAGCTTAAAATGACACGCCTCCTCTCCTTTTGTCTAGCGTTAGCTTATTTACTTCCTGAAAATAGATATGGGGGCGATTCTATTGCTGAATAAAAATGGATGACTTTCTCTCTAGAGTGGTAATATGTTTTGAAACATAATAGTACATTGTAGTACATGAAAGGGTGACTTGGTAGAAAGCGGTCTTGATGCACTTCTAAGCCTGCCTCTCTTCTCACCTCACCTGAACTGCCCCAGAAAAGGAGAATGAAAGAGAACTCGTCAAAAGGAAGTTAATTGGAGCCTTTCTACTTTTTCAGGTTCAGATCTACACGATGTTCTCTTTGCACTTTATTTGTCTTTATCTTCAAGGGAACGTGTGTCATGAGTTGGAGAACAGAGAATGTCACATTTCCATTTACTCTTTCATCTCTCTCTCTTTCATTTACCTCCTGGGGAAACAAAACAGTAGGTTGTGATACCACCAAACTGATACTACACTGACTGACTGGTTCAAATCACACCATACTCCCTATAATATAGTGCACTACTTTTGACTAGGGCCCATAGGACTCTGGTCAAATGTAGTGCTAAATATAGGGAATAGAGTGCCATTTTGGTTGCTGACTGACAGTGTCTGACCTACAGTTCTCTAAGGAGGGTCGGAGAAGGTTCTAGAGCTCTCAGCTGGGCCCAAAGATGTTCCATAGAACGTCTGGAACTCTCTAGAGAGAAAGACTGGGTTCGATGTTTGATCCTGGGCAAGAACACCACAATCTGGGTCAGTCTGTCTGCTGTTTCCATAAACAGGCCACATTACTAAGTTAAATATGGATTTAGGACTGGTTCACAAAGAAAACTAGTGCAGATACAACATCAATGGATGGCTTTTATAAGAGTAGAATATCAGTGACCATTGGAAATCTATCTGCACTGGTAATGCTATAATTTCATCAGTAGATGATATATTTTTCCCTATATTTCCTTCAGGACCGTCATACAGTGGGCTAATGTAGAGTTGTAGTGCAGCACTCTCAAGGAGGCTAAGAATAGCAACATCATTTCTTTGAAAGGGTCGAGTGCTGTGTTGTTTGGGTTAGTTGAGACCGGGAACAAACAAATGATCTACGATTAAGGTTTTAAGATTTCCGAAGGAAACGGGACCACGTGCGTGGACCACTGCTATGAAGAGAGACTGACTGATGGCTACATTTCACCTCAGGTAGCTAACATTGTTGAATGTGTTATTCTGTCTTATCTGCTATTGGTTTTCCTCTCAGTGTATGAGGACCTGAAGCAAACGCTGTCTACTCTGTCAAAAGCAAGCTTTGTGCAACGGGAAAATAAATCTGATTGTGGGTTGTTGTAGGTAACATCTCTAGCCAGCTAGTTAACATGTAGCCAGTAGCTAACTATCTAGCTATCTAGCACTGTACACTAGCGCTAACTAATTATGTGAGAGAAACAATAATAGCTACCCACATTGACAAAGTGAAAACATGTATTTAGAAAATGTTTGCTAATTAACAGAAAATGAAATATATAAATATCTCATTTGCGTAAGCATTCACACCTCTGAGTCAATACATGTCAGAATCACCTTTGTAGCGACTGGGTGGATTGATACACCATCCAAAGTGTAATTAATAACTTTACCATGCTCAAAGGGATATTCAATGTCTGCTTAAAAAAATTATAAACATCTAACAATTAGGTGCCATTCTTTGCAAGGCATTGGAAAATATAATTGGTCTTTTCTGGAATCTGTGTTGGATGTGTGTTTGAAATCGACTGCTCGACTAAGGGATCTTATAGATAATTGTATGTGTGGGGTACAGAGGTGAGGTAGTCATTCAAACATCATGTTAAACACTATTATTTCATACAGAGTGACTCCATGCAACTTATTATGTGACTTCTTGAGCACAGTTTAACAGATTAGGCTTGTCATAAAAAAGTGGTTGAATTCTTATTAAATCAAATCATTTCAGCTTCTCATTTTTAATTACTTTGTTAAAATTTCTAAAAACATAATTCCACTTTGACATTATGACACAACATCTCAATTTGAATCCATTTTAAATTCAGGCTGTAATACAACAAAATGTGGAAAAAGTAAAGGGGTGTGAATATTTTCTGAACGTGCTGTATATCTTTACACCGCCAAAAGCTGATGGGTGGCTTGCCCATAATAGAGAATAATGGTTCTAGCTAACTAACGTTAGCTACGTAGAGGACTTGGCTACATTCCTAGGCTCATTCGTATCAGCATAAGAAAGAAGATTGATAAAGTCATTGCTACAATTGTAATTATTTAACACTGATGGTTGTAATGATATGCAGTTTAATGTATCTTACTTCTTATAGCTTTTGCTCAGGCATCATTTTTACTTTCGCTCTATGCAAGAGATTCAAATGATAGGTGTGTGTCCCAAATGGCACCCTATTCCCTACATAGTGTACTTTAGATCAGAGCCCTACATAGGGAATAGGGTGTCATTTGATACGCAGCCTTGCCCTAACTGGATGAGAGCCTTGACAATGCGTAATGACAGTAATGTCTAAACTGATAAACAGAATAACTAACAATATTGGAAACCAGCTTGAAAGCATAAACCAACCATGAAATATTGCTTAGTCGTCCATTGTCCCTTCTAATTAGTAGTATGAGAACATAATATGATTTAACCAGGATGGAGTGAGTTCAGAAGGAGATATTATGATGATCATTTTACCCAATGTTGTGTTGCTTCCCAAATGGAACCCTATTCCTTATTTAGTGCACTACTTTTGACCAGGGCTTTGGTCAAAATAAGTACATTATATAGAGAATAGGGTGCGATTTGGGACACAAATGTTGTGTCATCCTCCTCAGCAGAAAGCAGAGATTAATTGTTGTTGAGTCTGGGAGCAAAGCTTGTCGTTTTAATTCATGAAAAGTTACAGGGACACTTGACTTGATCAGCTTTGATGGATTCTTTGATAATTGGCTTGTCATTTATGGATTACACTACTGAAAGATTGTATTCTACTACAATATTCTAAAAGAAAGCAATGCCATTTTTCCTTTTGAAGTATTGATGGTGTTCTGGTAGAATGATGCATCATGGTAGTAGTATCACACCACATCATTTTTGATCTACTGTATATAATGTACCTTGAGAAGGGGTTTTGTATCCTCGTAGGTACAGTAGTATGTATAGTTTAGTACGTAAAATGAGCTTTTGCAAGTACGTATAGTGCAATGTAGAGGCCATTTCCTGGAAAAGCAAAGTGGAAGGAGTCTTTTATGAACGCTCCCTGGATAGCCTACACTACCTGTGAAATACTATTGGGGGATTTACACTCAGGCAGTGTAGCAGACACTTCGTCAGAGAATAAAGTTTAAATCATATTTTACATCTCACCGCTGTCTCGCCTGGACCATGTCCCAAATGACTACTTATTTCCTTGTATAGGGAAGGAATAGGGCGTCATTTGGGAAACATCCCCATGCTGAGAGAGAGAGACCAGAGAGAGAGAGACAGAGAGAGAGAGACAGAGAGAGAGAGACAGAGAGAGAGAGAGAGAGAGAGAGAGAGAGTTCCGGAGTTCCAAATTAAGCAGCAACAGCTGAAAAGATGAGCTCCTACAAATATTGAATTTTACATGGTTTTTAGAGTAAAGTACATCAAAAAAAGCAAAAGAAAACTGCAAGACTGAATAGGAGACCAAACAAGCAGCAAACAAAGAAGAAAGGCTTTTGAAAAAAGTAAAAAAAAATCATAAAATTATACCGTTTTCATAGCTAGCTAAGTTGTTTACCTGTTGCTAGGCAGTTGCTAGGGACTCTCCTGAAAGAAGCTAGCTAGCTAACAAGGAGAGAGAGAGAGAGAGAGAGAGGTCATGATCAGATGATCAGATGAGCTCCTGCATTTTTCAGCATTTTCTTTAAAAAAGATAGATTTAGAGTTAGTTAAACTTGGATTTTTTGTGGAACTGAGAGAGATACAGCTTCAACTGTATTCAACTGTAACTGACTTGATACAGCTTCAACTAGCACTGACGTGTCAAGTGAGAGGTGTCAAAGACCATTAGCCCAACAATGGCAGGAGAGTCGAATAGTCTACCCCAACCAAATGGAGAGGCCTTAGAAGCTCCCTCCTGCTGTTCAGAGGTAATTAAAATACAGTACCCTGTGAGTGTAAAGAATGATAAGGCAAGAAAAGAGCACAAAATGAAGCTCCTTATGGAAAATCAAGAGACACTTTTTGCTGACTATTACAAAAATGGGAACATCAGCAACCTTATCTTCCACACAAACCATCCCCTGGCATGGCACAGTGCTATATTAGCACACTACCCCTCTGTTAAGAGAGGGGGGGTTAACGAGGGGTGGAAACTCAGGATACTTGACAACGAGGACTCTGAGTCAGCTAACATAAATCTATATAAGTCTGGAACAGTATTGGTACAGGGCAACCCCAAACAGTTTCAGCTGGACTTTCACCTAATCAAAGAATTAGCCCAGCAGGAGAAGCTCTCCCTTGATAAAGATACCCCCACCCCAAGCGGGTCAGACCAGACCTCTTCATCATATAACCCCACAGACGAGCAACCCTCAGCAGACAGTCAACCTCCCAGTACAGAGCACTTCTCCCTCATTGAAATGAAGGATAAATTCACCCAGCTGGAGGTAAGGCAGGTGGAGCTGGAACAGCAGGTGATTACACTCCAGTCAGCACAGACCCAGACACAGTCCAGCACAACAACCCCTTAACCAGACCAGGAGAGCTGGAGGTGGAGAGAGACATATCTGCACTCTGGACAGTGGTGAGACAACTTCAACAGGAGAAAGAGCAGAAGCAGGAGCAGAACAAAGCACTAGAGGAGAGGATCAGACTGCTGGAGGAGAGGGAGAGGGGGATGGAGGAGAGGATCAGACTGCTGGAGGAGAGGTTGAGGGGGATGGCATGTGACAGAGAACAACCCACTAGGGAGGTGGCCATCCCACAGAGACGCCAGCAGAACAGCCCACCTCAGCACCGGACAAAAATCTCGACACCACAGCAGAACAGTCCACACCAGACCCTGACCATAGAGTCAACATCACAGCAAAACAGACAAAAGAAAAACCCCAAGCCCAGCAGCTCTCACCCCCCCTGAGCACCCCCCCTGTCAGCCACCCTGATAGCCCTCCTGACAACCCCCCCACACCCACTGAGAACCACCACAAGACACAGATTGTTCTCCTTATGGACTCAAATGGGAAATATATAGAAGAAAAAAAACTTTTTCCCAAACACAGTGTGTCTAAACTCTGGTGTCCAAACACCCAGTGCGCCCTAGACCTTCTGTCTGAGGACAAACTAGGCTCACCTAGCCACATAATAATACACACAGGCACAAACGACCTGAGAGCACAGCAGGAAAGGGTGGCCACAGCACTGAAGGGAGTGATTGAAAAAGCTTCTTCTACTTTCCCCAATGCACAAGTGGTTATCTCCACCCTGCTACCACGAAAAGACTTCCACCCTGCTACAATACAGCGGGTAAACGCAAGCATTTCCCGTGACTGTGCCTCAAAACCAAATGTTTTCCTGGCCCACCACTCCACCCTGGACTTGAACAGCCTCTATGACCAGGTCCACCTCTATAAGGCAGCAGTGCCCACCTTTGCCCGGACTCTAAAGGACATCGCTCTCAAACGCAGCCCCAACACTTCACACAGGAGCAACAGATCAATAGACACCCCACCCAGACCAGCGAGACACCCTCCAAGACCTGCAGGACCCCCCCGTGGACCTACACATAGAGGACCCACGCCAAGAGGACTTACATCCAGACCACAGCACCCCCAGACACATCCACACCCCCACCCCAACCAATCAACACCCCCCCACATCAACCATGCCCACACCCCGTTTAGGCCCCCTCAGATCAGACCTATGCCACTCCTGCCCACCCCATGCACCCCACCCCCGCAAAGAGGGCATCAACATGGAAGTCACACATACGCCCAGGTAGTGAGCGGGCAAACAGGCCCAACCCCCACTCTTACACTCGCCCAAGCCAACGGCATGTACCAGATGCTCAGCAGGCTCTGCTCACACTTACTGGCCTGAGGCCAAACCACACGGCCAACAACATTGGACACTTTATGGAACAAAAAGCCTTCACTATATCATCCTGGAATATCCAAGGCCTGAGGTCATCTGCCTTTGGCCTAAAGAGCAGGAACCCGGACTTCACCAAAGAAATCGGTAATGCAGACATTGTCATCCTGCAAGAAACATGGTATAGCGGAGACGGACCCACTGGTTGCCCTCTAGGTTACAGAGAGCTGGTAGTCCCATCCACCAAACTACCAGGTGTGAAACAGGGAAGGGACTCAGGGGGAATGCTAATTTGGTATAGAGCAGACCTAACTCACTCCATTAAATTAATCAAAACAGGAACATTTTACATTTGGCTAGAAATTCAAAAGGAAATTATCTTAACAGAGAAAAATGTCCTCCTGTGTGCTACCTATATCCCCCCACTAGAATCCCCATACTTTAATAAAGACAGCTTCTCCATCCTGGAGGGGGAAATCAATCATTTCCAGGCCCAGGGACATGTATTAGGCTGTGGCGACCTAAATGCCAGAACTGGACAAGAACCTGACACCCTCAGCACACAGGGGGACAAACACCTGCCTGCAGGTGACAGCATTCCCTCCCCCATATGCCCCCCTAGGCACAACTATGACAACATAACCAACAAAAACGGGTCACAACTCCTGCAGCTCTGTCGCACGCTGGGTATGTACATAGTCAATGGTAGGCTTCGAGGGGACTCCTATGGTAGGTTCACCTATAGCTCATCTCTTGGCAGTAGCACTGTAGACTACTTTATCACTGACCTCAACCCAGAGTCTCTCAGAGCGTTCACAGTCAGCCCACTGACACCCCTATCAGACCACAGCAAAATCACAGTCTACTTGAACAGAGCAATACTCAATCATGAGGCATCAAAGCCAAAGGAACTGAGTAACATTAAGAAATGCTATAGATGGAAGGAATGCAGTTTGGAAACCTACCAAAAAACAATTAGGCAACAGCAAATTCAATCCCTTTTAGACAACTTCCTGGGTAAAATGTTCCACTGCAATAGTGAAGGTGTAAACTTGGCAGTAGAAAATCTTAACAGTATATTTGACCTCTCAGCTTCCCTATCAAATCTAAAAATCTCAAATAGAAAACCGAAGAAAATGAACAACAATGACAAATGGTTTGATAAAGAATGCAAAAATCTAAGAAATAAATTGAGAAACCTGTCCAACCAAAAACATAGAGACCCGGAAAACCTGAGTCTACGCCTTCACTATGGTGAATCACTAAAACAATACAGAAATACACTACGGAAAAAGAAGGAACAGCACGTCAGAAATCAGCTCAATGTAATTGAAGACTCCATAGACTCTAACCAATTCTGGGAAAATTGGAAAACACTAAACAAACAACAACACGAAGAATTATCTATCCAAAATGGAGATGTATGGGTAAACCACTTCTCCAATCTTTTTGGCTCTATAACAAAGAATAAAGAGCAAAAACATATACATGATCAAATACAAATCCTAGAATCAACTATTAAAGACTACCAGAACCCACTGGATTCTCCAATTACCTTGAATGAGTTACAGGACAAAATAAAAACCCTCCAACCCAAAAAGGCCTGTGGTGTTGATGGTATCCTTAATGAAATGATCAAATATACAGACAACAAATTCCAATTGGCTATACTAAAACTCTTTAACATCGTCCTTAGCTCTGGCATCTTCCCCAATATTTGGAACCAAGGACTGATCACCCCAATCCACAAAAGTGGAGACAAATTTGACCCCAATAACTACCGTGGAATATGCGTCAACAGTAACCTTGGGAAAATCCTCTGCATTATCATTAACAGCAGACTCGTACATTTCCTCAATGAAAACAATGTACTGAGCAAATGTCAAATTGGCTTTTTACCAAATTACCGTACAACAGACCATGTATTCACCCTACACACCCTAATTGACAACCAAACAAACCAAAACAAAGGCAAAGTCTTCTCATGCTTTGTTGATTTCAAAAAAGCCTTCGACTCAATTTGGCATGGGGGTCTGCTATACAAATTGATGGAAAGTGGTGTTGGGGGTAAAACATACGACATTATAAAATCCATGTACACAAACAACAAGTGTGCGGTTAAAATTGGCAAAAAACACATTTCTTCACACAGGGTCGTGGGGTGAGACAGGGATGCAGCTTAAGCCCCACCCTCTTCAACATATATATCAACGAATTGGCGCGGGCACTAGAACAGTCTGCAGCACCCGGTCTCACCCTACTAGAATCCGAAGTCAAATGTCTACTGTTTGCTGATGATCTGGTGCTTCTGTCACCAACCAAGGAGGGCCTACAGCAGCACCTAGATCTTCTGCACAGATTCTGTCAGACCTGGGCCCTGACAGTAAATCTCAGTAAGACCAAAATAATGGTGTTCCAAAAAAGGTCCAGTCACCAGGACCACAAATTCCATCTAGACACCGTTGCCCTAGAGCACACAAAAAACTATACATACCTCGGCCTAAACATCAGCACCACAGGTAACTTCCACAAAGCTGTGAACGATCTGAGAGACAAGGCAAGAAGGGCCTTCTATGCCATCAAAAGGAACATAAATTTCAACATACCAATTAGGATCTGGCTAAAAATACTTGAATCAGTCATAGAGCCCATTGCCCTTTATGGTTGTGAGGTCTGGGGTCCGCTCACCAACCAAGATTTCACAAAATGGGACAAACACCAAATTGAGACTCTGCATGCAGAATTCTGCAAAAATATCCTCCGTGTACAACGTAGAACACCAAATAATGCATGCAGAGCAGAATTAGGCCGATACCCACTAATTATCAAAATCCAGAAAAGAGCCGTTAAATTCTACAACCACCTAAAAGGAAGCGATTCCCAAACCTTCCATAACAAAGCCATCACCTACAGAGAGATGAACCTGGAGAAGAGTCCCCTAAGCAAGCTGGTCCTAGGGCTCTGTTCACAAACACAAACACACCCCACAGAGCCCCAGGAAACAGCACAATTAGACCCAACCAAATCATGAGAAAACAAAAGATAATTACTTGACACATTGGAAAGAATTAACAAAAAACAGAGCAAACTAGAATGCCTATTTGGCCCTAAACAGAGAGTACACAGTGGCAGAATACCTGACCACTGTGACTGACCAAACTTAAGGAAAGCTTTTGACTATGTACAGACTCAGTGAGCATAGCCTTGCTATTGAGATAAGGCCGCCGTAGGCAGACATGGCTCTCAAGAGAAGACAGGCTATGTGCACACTGCCACAAAATGAGGTGGAAACTGAGCTGCACTTCCTAACCTCCTGCCCAATGTATGACCATATTAGAGAGACATATTTCCCTCAGATTACACAGATCCACAAAGAATTTGAAAACAAATCCAATTTTGATAAACTCCCATATCTCACTGGGCTGAAATTCCACAGTGTGCCATCACAGCAGCAAGATTGTGACCTGTTGCCACAAGAAAAGGGCAACACGTGAAGAACAAACACCATTGTAAATACAACTCCATATTTATGCTCTATTATTTTAACTTGTGTGCTTTAACCATTTGTACATTGTACAACACTGTATATATATAAATATAAAATTTGTATGTCTTATTGTTTTGAAACTTCTGTATGTGTAATTTCTACTGTTAATTTGTATGTTATTTCACTTTGTATAATATCTACCTCACTTGCTTGGCAATTTAACACATGTTTCCCATGCCAATAAAGCCCCTTGAATTGAATTGAATTGAATGAGAGAGACGGAGAGAGAGAGAGAAGCTGAGAGAGAGAGAGAGAGCAGAGAGAGAGAGAGAGAGAGAGAGAGAGAGAGAGAGAGAGAGAGAGAGAGAGAGAGAGAGAGAGAGAGAGAGAGAGAGAGAGAGAGAGAGAGAGAGAGAGAGAGAGACAGAGAGGAAGAGAGAGAGAGAGAGAGAGAGAGGAAGAGAGAGAGAGAGAGAGACAGAGAGAGAGAGAGAGAGACAGAGAGAGAGAGAGAGAGAGAGAGAGAGAGAGAGAGAGAGAGAGAGAGAGAGAGAGAGAGAGAGAGAGAGAAGAGAGAGAGAGAGAAA